>NW_004440180.1:274804-305755 GCF_000330505.1 Entamoeba invadens IP1
TCCAAATTATAATCACATAAATCACTTTTGAAATGTTTTTCAATTAAAAAAACGAAAAAAATAGTGTTACATGTATCAAATAAACGGGATAATACATGTAAATTATGTTAATAATTTTATTTGTTCATTTTGATCTATTCTTATTTTACCACTTCAAAAAAGGCTGAAAATAGCGTTTTTTTACTATGAAATTATTGCAAATATTGGAAATACTCCTTATGGGGGTATTCATGTTTGTGTATCATTTTTGTCCCATAAATGATTATAAATAACAATTATTAGTTTTAAAAATCATAACATATGGTTTAAAACGGATATTTAGGTTTTTTTCGACAAAAAAATAAGAGGCTATCCACACAAAAGAATCCAATCCGCAGGGATTCACCATTTCTGTGTGGATACGCCCTATCACGTTAACACTCTTTAATTTCAGTCAACTTCATTGATGTGTACTAAATGTTTTTCTGTCATAATAAAAGTGACATTTAAAATGAAAAGTCATATAAACTTCGGTTATTTAACAAAGTGAAAAAAAAATACAATGAGTGAATACTCATTGTCATGTCAAAAAGCATTAAAGTAAATTCAAAAATTACTGATTAATAGTACTTTTACTTTCTATTTTTCTATTTAATTATTTTTTTTAATAATCCGGATTAGTTCAGACAAAAAAAAAAGTTTGAATAAAAAAGACTGAACAATTACAATGCTTGAACGATATTTATAACTAATATTTTTTAAAACGTTGTACTAAAAAAACCAGAATCTGGAGTTATTGATGTCGTACGTCTTGAGCGAAAACACATCATATACGCTTGCACACCGAGTGTGTCCTTTCTTTCCGACTTCTTCAAAAGACCAATCACTTCCTCTTTCACAATTATCTGTTCAAAAGAAATTTGCAAAGCACCTCCTTAAAACACGCCGACAGACTACTGTGGAGTGTAATGTTGCAAATCCTTTTCTTCTTAATGTCTCTGGTTATTCATCGCAAGAAAATAGTCTATGTTTGGCATACAACAAAGTTATCACTTCATGTATCACTCTTCCAAAGGGATTCTACAGTTGGTTTTTTAGAGTTGATAAGCGCGCGTTATACAGTGTATTAGTCCTCAACAAATTTGGGATTCTGACAGGCATCTCGAACATACTATCCGACAAGAACTTCATATTTAATGCTTCCCTTTTTACATCACAAACTTTGAAAATCACATTTGACTCTCGTAATACTGAGAATTCCGCATTTTTTGTTGTAAGAATTTTAAACAAACAATTTGGGAGTTCGTGGGGATATTCATTTCAATTTAAAAGTCATGAAAAAAGCTCTGCAAATAAAAGCATCCCATTCGATTGTAATTCACAGCAAGATTTTAAAGAAGAATTTGAGGTCGTAGCTGAGAAGAAGATAGACGTCGGTGTAAAAAGCTTTGTTCTTGTTTTCAATAAGAAACTCGAGACGGGATATTATGAGATCCGGTGGCATTGCCCCAAGCAAGTTAGTCAACCAAAAATTAACTCGTCAGTTAAAAAGCAGAAAACCAAAGAAATAATTTCAGCGGACTCGCCTTACGTTTATAAAATTGACTTTGTTATCAATGACACTGTTAATGTACCCACCTTCTTGTAATATTATTGTGTTCTTTTATGGTTACTATACTATTTAACAATGGTTTTCTGTATTATATATTACAAACCTTACAAATAAGTATATTTTATAGTACAATACAACTATATATTATTTATATAGTTTTAATTCATAGAATGATAAACTTCAATAACTTTGAGTTTTTAGTATTGAAGTTTTTTAATGGAATAGACAACTCAAAAGTCGTTGTTGTGGTTCTTCTAATTAAGTACATATTATTAGTCAATTAAATTAAATAACAAAATAAAAATAGGATGTTATAATGGGAAGTTTAAAATCAAAACAATAAAGGGTTATTTAAAGAATAGAACTCTGGTATTATTAATACAAATGGGAGGTGGTAAAGCAAAGAAACAAAAGACGCATACCACTGCTCAACAACGGTCAGATGATATGAAACCTCGCTCCCCTGAATCAACCGAACAAACTCGTCTTTCAAAACAAGAAAGGAAAACGCAAAAGAAACTTGACAAGAAAGAAAGAAAACAAGAAGAGCGATTGAAAAGGGTTATGCATGGCCAACAAAACAACTCCACTGAAAAATGTGGTAAAAACTCGGGGAAAAAAGAGAAAGTCGACCGCTATGAAAAAGCAGACAATTTGACTGAAATTTCACCAACGACTTTGTTAACAACAGAAACACTTAAAATGAATTTCAAAAATTATTTAACTACTTTAGATACATCGGAGTTACTTGCTTATATCACTAACATTCCTCTCCGTCTCACAGAAACTGAACGAAGTTATTTGGAAGTCATTGAAAGTGCGTTAGAGGTGAGTGAATACACTTCACAGATTGATGTTGCCAAAAGTGATTACCAGAGTTACATGTCTTTTTACAACACACGAGATGTTAGTGCACGCAGTAAAGTGGAGAAAGTTAAAATTGCACTCGACGAGTTCAAGCACACCATTTTTGGTATTCTTTTCGCAAGTAATTATAAACTCGCAACTAAAATCCTCAATGACCGCAATGTCGAAGAAAAATTCTTCCAAGAGGCCTTTGAAGCCGCTCGCCGGTTTAAAGCGAGTAACCCGGCTTCTATGCGAACCACCTATCAAAAGTTGATGCACATCCTTCAAGACATTGTGATTTATGACAGAGACTTTATCGGTCCAGACTTTGTTATCAGTGGGAAATATCTACCGATAAAAACTGTTGGCAGTGTTTGTTCGCAAAACGACTTGATTTTGATATGCAAAAGTTTGGGGTTAATGAAAGGAGACAATCACATGGAGTTTGACGAGAACACTAATTCATCGAAAGTCACAGTCGCTGTTCCAAATGTGGCAACTGATTTTTTGGTCAATTCGATTAAAGATGGGCTTTCAGGGAGTGAAGATATGTGTGGAATTGTTCAAGGGATGTTAGACGAATTGTCGAAGTATTCTGGATACGCACAAGACAAAAGTTTGGAGATTACACGAGGAAGAGGTGGTGCTGCATTTTCACATAACCATAGCGAGCAATATACATTCGTTAATCAAAGCATGACGTTGTGGTGGAACGTTATGCGCCATATCAATGAGATGTGGTTGAACTGTGACGCAGACTTTTTGAGTGGTGAAAAATATAGTTTAGTAAATACAGGACAAGGATTACAACGACTTCAGAGCTGTCCACGAGTCGGAAGAGCAATGGCTGAAATTTTAGGAACGACAAAAAGAGAAGTTGGAGGTGGATGGAGAGGGCTTTCAGTTGTTCATTTGGGCGATCGAGATGTTCCAAATTCTCTCTTTTATATCGAGAAATATTCCGAAGTCCCATGGATATTGTCACCAATATTACGAACTGTTCGATGGTTGAATAAGATGAATACTTTAAACAAGGAGATGAAGGAGTTTCGAATGCAAAAAATGTTTGAAAAACATAAGCCTTTAGACTGGAAGAACGCAATTCTGCGACATTTCTTCCAACATGGGTTTGATGGAAGTGGCTCTGATGGCGGAAGTTGTATAGATGGAAGACTCACATCGGCTTGGAATTGGTGTTCTATGATAGAGAAGTACATTTACTATCCCATTTTCTTACTCGCCGATTTCGAAGGATTCGATGGACCTTTCAAAAAGTGAATTTTGATTGTTTAAAATTTAAACAAATGTCTTTGAGTTGTTTTTTATTATATAAAACTATTTGATGTCATTTTTATTACTTTGTTATTTTTTGTTTCTTAAAAACTATAACACTTATAATAACAAATAATTCATTAATTCATTAAAATTAAATTATGATTGAATTATTTTACACACCAATTTAAGAGAAAAACAAATACAAAAAAAAAATTTTGGAACATCTTTCTCAATGGTCAAATTTTTTTTTCTTCTCCCAACCATCTTAGAGAAAACAAAAAGACAATTGGCCACAAATCAGGTGAGAGTAAAAAACAATCTCAACCAAGTCTTATTATTGGTTTGGGTATCATTATTATGTTACTCTAATCTAGTACATTTTTTGTAATAAGTTGATAAAATTGTAGAGTTAAAAAAAACTTATGATATTTATTTGCCACAAATAAAATTTATAAATTTATCATTTAAATATATTATAGTAATTTTATTATTATTTGTTAAAAAAAATGAAAAGAACTTTTTCATAAATAATTCATAAACTAAAAAAAAGCAATTTGAACGAAATGTAACCATTTCAATTAGAAAAAATAATAATGAAAAACGTTAAATCTATTAAAACACAAAATGATGCGAAATGTCGGACCAAGGCGTGGTCTCATTTCAGAAAAACAAAATGTGCCCGTTTGGAACGAGGCATCTTTAAATGAAAGTGTTAAAGAACGGAAAGCCTTACTCGACAACATCGAAACTTTTTGGAACGACGAGATGAACTTTTTTGAAAGTATAACTAAAAAATTTAAGGCGATAGAAGTTGAGATGAACGAACACGCTATTAAAATAGAAAAGCTGATATACAATGCTGACAACACCTATTTGCGTTTGTTTTATTATTTAAAGTTATAATATCTTTTAATAACTTTATTGCTATAAGTATTGGTTTGTCATGAATTTTTTTCACTGTAAGACAAATGTTAAAATATTAGTTAAATAAATCATAATTTTTCATTTAAAATCAATATTTAATACAAAGGTTATTTTATTAACAGTTAATAGTAATAAACAGCGAATAAAATACTCACTCAATTTGTTGCTGCGTTGAGGTATTTAACAAATAATTTTGAGTTATTTTCGCAACACATATCTGGAACACCGAAAATTCAAAAGGAAGTCATAGAAAAGATTCACGATTTGCGAACGATGGTGACAGTCCAAAAGGAAGAGATTTTCTTTTCACAATTTAAACTTTTTGAGGAACATCTTTCATATTTAACACCATCTTTGTTGCTTGACTTTTTCAATGCGTTCACCTCGTTTTTTACACTTGGTTCGTCATTTTTTCAGGAAAACGTTTTTATAACAAATTTATTGGAGACAAAAAAGACACATGAGAACACCCCCGACTTTGTCTCTTATGTCGGGAAAACTATTAAAGATATTTTAGAAGAAGAACATAAAACAGTTAATGAGTTACCCAAAACGATAGATTCAATCATTTCAGTGTTATACAAAAAGGGATTTTTAATTAAAGGAATATTTCGGGAAAGTCAAGTAGCTTCTATCAGACAAGTTGAAGAAATTTGTATGAGACTTTCAGTGACCGATTTTGAAAATGTCAACGTGGAGGTTGTTGCTTTAGTTTTTAAAAAGTTTTTGCGAAATCTACCTGTTAGAATTTTCAATAGAGAACAGACGGAGATGATGATGAGCGTTTGGAAGAGTTTGAATAACAATTCATCTTCTTTAGAAATTGCTTTAAAAAATTTATTAATAGTTATTAATAAACTTCCAGAAGAACACCAATTAGTTTTCAAAAGTTCACTGAAACTATGTTTTAAAATTGCAAAAAATAGTTTCATCAACGCAATGGATGAGAAAAATATTTCGGTTTGTCTTGCAAACAATTTCTTCACTTTCTTGCCCGTTGATAATATGGAAATTTACGAAAACGCAATGACAGAGGAAATTTCTATATGCATCAAATTCTTTCAGTTCTGTATCACCAATTTCCAGTTGATGTTCCCTGACCAAATCGACGAGAATGTCATTCAAAATGTTATTAACGAACAAAATGAACTCTTGACACAACCCGTCAAAATCCCAGAAAAACCAGAAACGCAGAATAAGGAGTCTCCTAAAACAACAGAGTCAATGGAATTTATTAAACCCGTTTTTAAAAAGACAGAGACACCACCGGATGATGCTGTGTTAAAAAATTACGAGGAATTTGAAAAAGCACAAAAGGGGGTGTCACAGTGTGGCGGGGCAAATCGGAAACACAAGGTCTGTAACGAAAGTGGTGAAACATTTACACTCAAATCTCTTTCTGGCAAAACGAAAATTGACGAAAACCAGGCAATTGAAAACGGAACTGAAAATGTGAAAAAAGTCAATCTCATCTTTTTCAATCGAAATGTTACTCCCCGAGACAACGTGACGGAAAATTTAACAACACGAGAAATTGTACAAAGAGATGTTTTACACAGAAGTCCAAGAAATTCAATAAATTTTAATTTCGAAAAAAAAAATGAAAAGGAAAAAGAATGTGGGATTGTGGTGGAACGAGATAACACAAAGGCGGAAACAATAAACAAACAAAAGATTGAAAAAAATGATGAGGATGATGAAAGCATTGAAATGCCAACAAAAGTTCAAGCTTCAATCAAAATACCACAACAAGATAAGATGAAGAAGGATATTGATGAAGATATCAGTTTTAAAGTATTCATAAATACAGGTGGAATACCAAAATTATGTGAGAAGTCAAACCCAAACTTTGATGTGTAATTTATCTGGTGTGAATTTTTTTATTTTTTGAAATATATTTTTTTGTTTAACACTCAATTTTGTACCAGTTTTGAAAACTGAAGTTATTTTTAAAATAGGGAAACTAATATTGTGAGAATTGTCTTCCTTGTAAAACTCATTTGTTTGATAGGCATGTCAGTAACCATGTAATTATAGAATGAAAACCAGAAAGTATGGTAAATAATTTACTATTAGTTAATAAATAATATATTTATAAGTTTAGCATTTGTCATTTTACAAAACATCACCAACAAGAACAAATTCCAGAATTTGTGGTTTTGGAACTATCGCATTTACAATGAGGTCTAAAACTCATACACAAAACACATAATGCCGAAAATACGCAAAACACACAGAAATACGGCAAAGTGTGATGCTCAGAACTCAATATGTTGTATTTTAAAACGATGTGTGATTTTACAGATTTTTTGTGTGAAAAGCCAGAGACAATGAAACTGAATAACACGTGTGCGCATTGGACATGAAATGCATTTGTCAAAGTCATTTTGCAAAACTGGAAATAGTTTTCTATTTATGTTGGAGAGTAAATGGTTTGCTGGTTATTCAATTTTTGTGGCAACAATCGGGGTATTTCGGTGAAATAAACTCAGAAAGAAACACCGAAACCTCAAATTTGGAAATAGCAAAAACTAAAGTTGGAATAAACCTGAAACAACCATATCATATGGTAAAATAATAGTACAATAATCATAATTGTATAGTAAATCAAATGAGATTTAATTAAACTCATAATTCCAATCACAGTATAATTGGAACGAGGCTATATTTAAGGCGAAAAAAGACGTGAATTTTGAAATCAAAATGATCAGCCTTAAGCGGATAACACGATCAACAGACACACTGTTCACACCAGCACTTCATTTGCTCAACAATGCATTTGAGCCCGAGTTGCGACGCCCAGAAGCACAGTTGAAATACATCATTGAGAATGAGCCACGACACCACTTCTTTGCTGTAGTGTATGAGAAGAAAATTGCAGGCGTTTGTGCGGTGTGGAGAATCATCAAAGATGTCAATTTCATTGAACACGTTGTCATCTCACCCGACATGCGTGGCCTGTGCATTGGCAAAAAGGTCATTGATCAACTAAAACAATTGTTTTGTGGTCATTGGTTGTTGGAAGTCGACGGCGATGCAGCCCACGAAAAACTTCGAAAATGGTACACATCTTTTGGCTTTAAAACACTCGACAAATCATATCTCCAACCTTCTTACGTTTTTAATGGGCACCAAGTCCCACTCTTTTTGATGGGAAACATCCCACAAGAATCACTCACTTTTGTCGTCAACACGATGAAAAATCTTGTTTATTTCAACAACAACAAACAACTCATTCATGTCTGAGTATTTGTTTACTCACTCTGTTTTTTTGTCTAAAGCCATTTCTCTTTTATCTTCTTTTTCATCTTCTTATCCTCTTTCTATTCATCATCTATTATCTCATTAGTTCTTATTATTTACTATTAACCCTTCCAATACCAGAAATATGCTTGTTATAACACGCATACAAATGAAATTAAACTTAAATCCGTAAACTAAAAGTTATTCTAAATTATACAGGATTTATTTTTAATATTGTATTTTTCAGTTCACGTTTGATGTATCATTTATAATATATAAAAAGTTTGCACGTTTTATTTTTGGATGTTATATAAATTAAAAGTCTAACACAGTTGTGTCATTCATATTAGTTATAAAATATATTTTATAATAATTTAGAGTAATGTATGTAAAGGTTCTTTCTTTAAAATGTGAAAAAGGTAGTAATGTTATTCATATACATTTAATTTATTTTGTGTAATGAAAACGATTTTTTTAAAACGATAGTTAAGAAGAAAAATTTCGTAAATATATCTCGTATACATATGATTCTCAACAAAAGTTCATAAAGTGAGAACGCTAACCATCAGTGTGGTTGCACATACAATATAATAGTATTTGATTGTTTGTTACATATATTAAAATTCAATAAAAAAACAACTTTTTTACACGTTAGTTACAAAACATTAAAACATTTACAATATAAACTAAATTAAAATAATTACTTTTGGAATTTTCAAAGTATGACGTATCCCTTGTTTTTCAATAAAAGAATTTTTATCAGAATTTTATTTGATACGTTTTCTTATTTTAAACCCTGTTTTTGAAAAGACTTATAATGTATAGTTTATTATACTATACACAAATTTTTGATATAAAAAAAAAATATTAAACTTGAAAATAATAACAGGAAAAATCGTCAAGTTTTCCTCACAGAAAAAGTGAACCTTTTTTCAACAAAAATACGATTTTAGGTTAAAATTTACTATTAATTTGTAGTAAATTAAATTATTTTTTACTGTTAATTTTGTTTTCTGGTATTCCCCATGGTTGTAAAAAGTTCAAAGCGTTTTTTGCATTTATTTACTCTAAAATACACTCAAAATGAATAAGATATAAATAAGTATACATTTTTTGGAAATTTTTGGTACTGGAAGGGTTAAAACTATATTTTTTTAATATTTGATATTATAAAATCAAAATAATTTAAAAACAAAACTGGATAACATAAATTATAACCTGTTTTTGGCAACAAGTTAGGTTTATGGACAGACTTTTATCAAACCAATTGTAGTAAAGTTAAAACTACACCTTGTTTCTAAAATCATCCATTTTTTTCCATATTAAAACCTGAGAAATAATGTTTTATAACAAATTGTTCTTTTTTTTCGGAATTTGTAATAACTTTGTGTACAAGTTGTATTTTGACAAACATTTTTTCCATATTCGACTTTCTGCTTCAATCTTGACAACTTTATAATAATTTCGATTTACAAATGTTTTTTTTGGCAATTGTAAATATATTTTTTCATTATTTGTGGAAAAAACAAAAAAACAAAAAATATACTAAAAAATTATAAAAATGATGATGGAAGAAGCTCTTATTTTTTCTAAACCATTATTTTTTAAGTTCTGCATTTTTTAAAATACAAACAATAAACAATATGAATAATAAATGAAGTTTGTTGTAATAATTCCAAAAATAAAAAAAAACAATCGAAGTTTAATTTGTCACTTTTAATACTAAAAACCAAAGTAAATTATACAATAAAATATCGAGTAACTGGTTTTTGTTTTAAAAAGCATTTTTGCCCACAATTTTTGTTCTTCGCCAGATGTGCCGAAACACATTGGAAGCATAAAATAAACTTCTTAAAATCGGGTGTTGACATATCTTTTTTCATAGTAACACATGTTCACAAAAGAGCTCATCCAATCACTCCCAAAGGCAGATCTTCATCGTCATTTTGATGGATGTATCCGACCTGAATCTGTGCTTGAACTTGCTACAGAACAACACATAACACTCCCAACAAATGACCTTACTCAATTGAAGTCGATGATAATGGTTTCAAATGATTGTCAATCACTCCGTGAATATTTGCGAGCCTTTGATATAATCGGGCTTATTCTTCAATCCGCTTCTAATATCACACGCACAATGTTTGAAGTCTGTGAAGATGCGTTCAAGGATGGCATAACATATGTTGAGTTTAGGTTTGCCCCGATTCAATGTATAATTCAAGGTTTGACATACCATCAAGTGATGGACGCTGTCATTGAAGGGATCAAACAAGCCGAAGACAAATACCCTATTGTAGTCCGACTTATAGTTTGTGGGATGCGACAATTGTCTGGGGAAAAGTCTATGGAAGCTGCTAAACTTGCAGTTGAATATATGAACAACTACGTTGTTGGATTTGACCTTGCCGGACCAGAAGATGGAAACCCTCCAACTCTTCATAAAGAAGCGTGTGACTATTGTCATGAGCATGGACTATCTGTTACAATTCACGCTGGGGAATCTGCGGGATATACAAGTGTAGATCAAGCACTTGATTGTCATGCTCAAAGGATTGGACATGGAGTACATTCAATCGACTCTGAAGAAACAATGAAAAGGCTTGAAAGAGATTGTATTGCAATTGAAGCGTGTGTGACCAGTAACACACAAACAAAGACTATTCAGTCTCTTGGCACTTACCCACTCAGAACATTTTTGAAACATAACATTAAAGTCACATTTAACACAGATAATACTGTCGTTTCAAATTGCATTCTATCAAGTGAGATAAAAACATTCTGCGATTTGTATGACTTAACAAGCCAAGAATTACACGACATCTTATTGTCATCGTTTGATGTTGCTTTCATCAGAGAAAATAACATGAAAAATAAAATAATGAAAGATGCTGATGAAAAACTGAAAAAACTTCTCAAACTCTAAATATTAATTTTATTTAAACTGTGGTATGTATTTGTTAAGATAATATAGAAGCTAATGAGCAAATAATAATGATTTTCATTGTGAATGTATGATGTCTATCCAATTGAAATAAAAAGTCAACTATGCTGATCATTTAACATGATATATTGTCTCATGACTGTTATTACATTTTTTTCAAAGTTATAAAATACATTTATAATTTAATTTAAACCGAAACAATTTGATTAATTAAAAGGGCAAAACAATAGCTAAAATATTTAAGGGTTTCTTGAGGATAAGGTGTATCCTCAGGATTAAAGCTATCCTTATTAAAAAATATTTTTCTGAGGATACAAAAAACAAATCCATAAGGTTCAGTTCCCCATAAGGCCCACTTTCATAACTCAAGTTATAATTTACACTTAATATTTCGAGTCAAAGTTCGAATTTTAAATAATGGTAATAATTTGTCATAAATGCCAAAAGATTAAATACAATCAAAAAATCGCCACAATAATCAGTAAACAAAAACAATAATTATATCTCGCTTACTTGAGACGGGAAATAATAAAGTGTGAATTGTATTTGTTCACATTATAATTATAAACTTATTGATATTATTTACGAATCCTTTTTAATAACAAAACGATTGAATTTACATTTAAATTGATAATTGTTTTTTTATCAAAATGAAAAATTGAAAAAGTC
Organism: Entamoeba invadens IP1; assembly: GCF_000330505.1. Classification (NCBI taxonomy): domain Eukaryota; phylum Evosea; order Mastigamoebida; family Endamoebidae; genus Entamoeba; species Entamoeba invadens. The sequence continues at coordinate 286,300 of NW_004440180.1, forward strand.
GAAAACACTGATTTTCTAAAAATGTATTTTTAAAATAACAAATTTATTAATAACTTTGTAATTTATGCAATTATTCAAATTTATTGTAATAACAAAGTTAATCATATTGTGTATATTTTAATATGATTGTTTCATTTTGATTTTAACTTGTGTTTTAAACAAATTTACAGTTCTGAGGATGGCAATTATTTTCTGAGGATGACAGAAATAGAAAGTTTACACTTTTACATCTGTCTGAAATGTGTATTGAGTAAGTTACTATTTTTGAATATGGGAACACGTCATTTCAATTCTTAGATGTTTAAGTCTGTGTTAATAATGTCTGTTTGTTACACGACTTACCATCCTCAGAGATATTTATAGCACTGCCATTATTGATTTAAAATTCTATAAATAAAATTATCAAAGAATTTTTATAAAGTGAGTTTTGTTAATTGATTATATCAAAAATCGTCAAAACACAACAAAAACGCCAATTAATATATATAATTAATTAATAAATTGAACCCATTTTTATTGAGAATTGATATTGTATAAAAAATAATATAAACATATATTTCTTGTGTATATATGTTTTGAAATATAAATAAAACCGTTTAAAACAAAAATGATTTTATTTTAAAATTTGTTTATTTATCAATCGTTGTTTCATCGATATCCAAAACCTCTCTTTTTGAATTTGCGCAAATACATAAATTGTCATCGCATAGAGTATACGTTATTAATACGTTATTTGCTATCAATTTTTATTGTTTGAAATTTCATGAATTGATTTATAATAAATTATTTTTGTAAAAAAAATTAAAAATTGTTCGATTAATTTGTTTTGTGATTTTGATAAAAAAAATCGACTTTTTCGATAATTTAAATGTCTGTCAAATGTTTTCATTTAAACCAAGGTTGGTCAAGTGGTAAATCAAAAAATAGAAATAGATTATTTTTTTGTAAAAATCAACTGAAAGAATCATCTTTCAAAAAATCCATAAATAGCATTTTTCAATAAAATCATGTGTTTCAAAATATACCTTTTTGATCTTAGGCAAAAAAATCTAAATTGAAAGAAATTATGTTTAAGATATTTACCATCCTCAGAAAAATTAACAATCCTCATGAATCCCTTTAATACAACAACATTTATACAACTGTTTCTGAGATTGTTGTTTTTTGATTCAACATATGTACCCATTGTGGTACAAATGAATCCCTTGACATACCCCACATACAAGCTCACACACCATCTTCAACTTTCTTTCACCAACATCAAGTGCTATATCTTTGACAATGCGCTCAGTATTTGCACATAATTAGATAAATGTAATTATCATATTTGTTTTGTTCTCATAAATTTGGCTTGAAGGAGTGTGACAGCGTTATTACAATCACCGTGAAGCGAAATTGTAATCAAATTTTCAAACGAAAAAAATATTTGTATATAATGCAGTTTACACTTTTATCATATTTTCTTTTTCTATTGCATGGCACTTTTTCGGTCATGTTGTCAAGTGCAATTTTGTTAGTACAATTCATATTCTTTTTTTAGATAATACAACATTTTTAATATTGTTACCTTGTAGTCTTTAATTAAATAATTATTTTTCGAATTAATTATTGATAAAACAGATAGAGTGGAATTTATTAAAGCTGTTTTAACACAACCAACATTTTTTGGTGTTAAACTTGATTCCAAAATCCAAAACAAGAATTCCCACGTCATTAATTAATTGATAAACATACAATTTCATTACTAGTACAATTGTCTTGATCTCAATCTCGTTAATAATTTCTATATTAGGAGAGTAATTACAATGACCAACTTTAGTCTTGGTTGTATAGCACCCATTTGATATAAATTTTTACTTTTTTAAATTTTTTCATTTTCAAAGTCAAGTGCATCAATGCTCACCTTTTTCTTGTCACTAACAAAGAAGATGTGTCAGTGACACCTCTTTTTTTGAACTAACAATATCAATATGATAATTACTAATGGTTATTGGCACATTAAATATATTGTTTAAATTACTTTTTATCATATGGTTGTCAATTTTGATGGAATTAATAACAATGTTGGAGTGGGTTAATAAGAGTTTGATGTTTTTTTGTCATACCCAACAACCCAAAGTGATGGATTTTATCTCAAATTGATTTTTAGTTCAGAAACCACAATGAATAATTGTATCAGTAATACATTTATACAATACAACCAAAAAACGTTTATATAGTTTTGGACACTAAAATACACTGTATTCCTTTTTATTTGGAATACATCCCAAATCTTTAAAAATGAATGAACTAACAATCATACATCTTAATCGTTTATGACTTGGGCCAATTAATTCCTACCATTTTTACACCTTGATATTACTGTGTTATTTTTATGAATTTGAAGACTGTTATCTTTAATGCAACAATATGATTTCAAGTCAAATCCACTATTTTGTGTTTTTGGTCTCTTAATTAAAAAAACATTTAGATAAAATTGTTATAATCAATTGAAAAGAGTCTATATATACTGCATAAAATATGGTCATATAAACAATAGTATTTATTTTTTCATTTAAATTTATTTGGTTTTCTACTTTGTTTAAAGACTAATCCATTGTTATGGTGGTTACATTTAAAAGACTTTCATCATTATTGACACTTTTCCCAAAGGTGATATTTTTAATAGCTAAAATGACGAGAACAATAATTTTTTCTGTTGAATTTGATAAAATCAAGTTGATAACATTGTTTATTACCTTCTGACACTTTTTTTAATTTTAAAAAACATTCCGATTTATTATTGGACTTGTCATTTACGTTGATTTCGTGATTGAATTAGATATCGACATCAAAGTCCAAATTAAAAAAAAATATTTTTAATCAATAAAAATTTGTATTTTTAAAATCGTTTTTAAATTTATTAATTGTTGAGACAAGTTTTTTATATTAAAAACATTTGTTTTTTATCGCCTGTTTTAGACTCTGATATCTTAAAATAAATTTCAAACAATTGATTGTTGTAACCACTCGTGTGATTACATTGACTTGATAATAATACAGTTGTTTAACAATTTTGAACATTAAGATTATTACTGTTTTGTTTTGTCTATCTTTTGTTAAAAGATATGACCAACATTTTTTATAATAAGAATAATACATTTATTATCGTTATCAATGAGTGATACACTTATTAAGAGTGTTCCAATGTTTTTAACTGCAAATGAATTGAAAAAAAATAATATCGAATTTTTATTTCATTGTTTGTTTACAGTCACTATTTATTAAACTTAGTCATGTTCAAAACAAAGCCTCACCAAAAATAATTATTGTTGCTTATTAATTATTTTTGCAAAACTTGGATATATCAATATGGGGTTAATTAAAGTTTTAAATGATTGAATTACAACTCAACTAACAAATAAATAAATAACTATTACAAAATAATAAAACATGTCACTCTTTGTCTTCCAGGTGGAGCATACGTTTCATTCTTTCGGTTCTTGTAATAATCAACTCCTCCGTTTTCTTGTCGAATTTGCAATTATCCAACTCACAGTAGTTATTTGTGTCTTCGTTCATAGCGACTATCATTTTTGTTATACATTCGAAGTTTGGTCTATTAAATGGGTCATTTTGCCAACAGTCATTCACCACTTTTCGATACAATTTTGGCATATTTCCATCAATTTCAAGTCTCTTTCCCATTTGTACTTGTTTAACGATATCCAAAATGTTTTTAAACTCTTTATATGGTTGTTCCTGATAAAAAATTTCCCACGCGGTTATTCCAAAAGAAAACACATCAGAAGCAAAAGTGTATATATCGTTAAATGTTTCAGGCGCCTCATATATTGGGGAGTATAACTCTTTATTTTTTCCGGTTTTTAACAATTTTTTGGTGAACAAAGACGTCCCAAAATCCACAATTTTAATCGAACAGGCGCTATTAAAGTCCAGTGAATTTACTAACAAATTGTTTGGTTTTAAGTCCAAGTGCATAATAAGGTTCTCATGAAGAAATTGCATTCCTCGAGAAATGTCATACAACATCGCAATTTTTAGTTTATATGGAAATCGAATATAAAACTCGTTTTCCTTTCGGAGGTAATCTGTTAAAGAACCTAAAACAAAGAATTGGATGACCTTCAATACCTGTGGTACGTATGTAACAGATCCCATGTAATTCGCTATAAACGGGTTTCTCAATTTACTCATCGTTTTGCATTCATTAATAATAAGCGTTTTAAGAGATTCAATTTCTTCATCGGTTAAATCGTCCCAACGAAATTGTTTTATAGCAACAGGAACACTTCTGTAAACGCCGATATAAACATCGCTTGTGGGACCTCTTGCTATCGGTTTTTCAGACATGTCCAACTCATCCAAATCAAGTTGAGTCGAAGAAATCGCGTCTGTTTTTATAGTCAAATTGTAGTGCAAATGACTCTTAACTTTACGTTTTAAAAGTAACATCTTTTTCTCATCATCGTCAGACCACGTTTCAAAGCTTTTGTTCTTCAAAAGTTCTTTGATTTCACACAAAACACTCTTCGAGTCAGATACCCAAATTGTATATGGAATATTCATATCACGTATCTGAGTTGTACAAAAGAGAGTCATATACACTGTCGTTGTTTTGGATTTTGTATATGGAGAGAAGTGTAGCACCTGCGGTTCAAAGTGAAAAACAAATTTCTTTGTGTTGGGCGTGTGAAAAATGATCATCATGTGTTTTTTACTATAATTTTTAGCTCGAATTTCTTGATACCGCGTCTCTCCAATTTCACATACATTGTTATCAGTACCGAAATCTAAATCTAAGGATTCCATCCAATACTTTGACTTCTTTGAAGGCACACGTTTTAAAGAGCCTGAAATGTAGAAATGATACATCGGTTGTTGTAATTTGAATGTGTTGATATCAATTTTTTTGTGACTTGAAACATAGAAAATTGTCGTTGAAATTATTATCACAATGACCACAAACATCATTACACTTCCCGTTACTATACCAATCAGTTCACCCAGAGAAATTTGTTTTTTCACGCAAGACAGGGGATCTGCAGGGTTTGTATAAAACCCTTTGTCACAGCGACAGTATTGATTACAGTTGGTTCCATTGTCACACTAAATAATAAATATAATTTTGTATAAATAATCTATTTAAAATTTCAAAAATGACGTAAAATATTAAAGTAAAACACAGCGATTAAATTGTGTATATTTAGATCAAAACAATTCAATTTATTTAAAGAAAATTTACTCTTAACATTTGTAATGTTAATGTTATTCATTAAATCGATAAATCGTTGTGTTTTTGAATACAACAAGTAACAAACTTCTTCTGTTCTGATATACCTATCACTTGAATCATACAATTTGTCTATTCTCCCATTTCCACACAACTTTGCACGACACAGCTTCTCGGAAGTTCCCACAAATCCACCACGTACTAAACATTGACAATTTTCAAGACAAGCTTCTGTAAATGCTATACATTCATCTGATGGTGCTGTACCGCCAGATAAACACTCTGGTGTGATACAAAAGTGATTTTTTAATATCAAGTTTGATTCACAACGACAGTATTGATCACACCCTGGCGCATTGTAATAACACAAATCAGTGTTGTTGACTTGCCAAATTCGATTGTAATAACACACCAAGTGACAGTCATCTCTTTTCATAAGTTTGAGTTTAATAATAATAATTATTTATTATTATTATTAAATAATAATAAATAATTATTATCAAACATAATGTATTGAAAACAAACCCCCCATATCCAGGTGAACACACACATTTTTTCTGTGATATTAAACACCTTCCTCGATGTTCTTCAAATCCACAATTATCTGGGCAAATAGCATAGAGATCGATTTCGACATCATAGTCTTGGTCTTGTGTGAATATACTGAAAATTCTGCTCTCGTTCTTACCATCTATTTTTACAACAACACCTTCCTTTTCAGAACTTGCAAGCACACCAATTCTTTCACCCGTCCACATATCAACACAACGAGGTTCATCTTCACCATCAGCGTTTTTTCTTATTACAATTTCTTGAAGATACTGAACTCGATTCATTTTTCTTGCGTCGAATAGTAACGAATAATTTCCATTAAAATTAACTTCGAAGTGGAGAACTTTGTACACTGAAGAGTTCATACAAACGGGATGTGAAAAATACCCTTGACTTTGAATAGGGAAATAAAGTGCTTTTGGAGTTCCCAAATTTTTGATTAAATCATTTGCAATGTTCTGATCAATAGTCAAAAACGTCTTTAAGAGTCTCCCCGACGCAGACGAAATATTCAATTGGATTTGCATATTACAAAAATTGGTAACAGACACAAAAAAGTAATAATAGTATGTCCGAGAAGGTTCTAAGGGGTATGGCGAGTCGTTTGGAATTCTCACTTCTCGACCATTATATGACGAGTTCATTGCAGAGTGTGATAAGCACTTTATCGTTATGAAGTCGGGCTGTGAATTTGTGACATCAATGTTTAAGACATTGTCGCACTTGTTTAATTTTTGAATTGTTATGACTAACTGATCTAATGTGATTTTTTTCATGTTGAATTTAAACCAACGTCCGTATTTAAATCGTTGATTGCTCAAACAAAACGACGTGTCGACAACCGAATTTTCGTTAATTTCGAATTCGAACGGTGTGTTTAAATCAAGTTCGGTAATGTATTTATCATCAGGAATTTTCTTGTCCAATTTTATTCGATTTGTCGACTTTTTGCACACATAGTTGTCGGATATGTAAATTGGGCTTTCAAGATGTAGTAAATCTGTAATTGCACAATGTAAACAAGAATGATCATTATCATATTCTACATGACATGAATTCATACAAGTGTAATTACTTACACAACTACCATTGCATCCGGGTGGGCATATTATTTGACTTCCATCAGCGATGAAGAAAACAAGTAATATCATGAAAAAACATGTTTTCTCCATCAAGTATTGATTTTTTAGGTTAGACAGTTTAAATTACTTGTTGATTCTTTCAACAGTTATTTATATAATATCACTCTATTTTCTTATTATCCCAAAAATCAACTATGATTAAAATGTGTCAATAAAAAACACAAGTTTTCTGTAATAATTTACTTATGGAAAGATTTTTCTTGGAATATTGAAAAATTGGGGTTTATTCAATCCGTTTTAATTATTTTATCATAAAATATATTGGAAAACTTTTTATGTAATTTAAGATATAAATGTTTTTGTTGTTTAATTATTTCAAATTTTGAAATATTCGATTTATCATTTAGTTACTAAAATTAATTATACATAATTGTTTTGTTTAATAATTTAAATAGTAATATTTATAATTTAGTTAATATCATTTTTGGTATTTTATTAAAGTCAAAATGTATAGTACAATTTACTTTACTTGATAATTTTATGAAATAATTAATTTATCTTAATTATAGTAAATTAATACAATATCATAATTAATTATTAATATGAGCTTCATATTTTTTTTTATTATTTTAATTATTTTTATAATAACTTATTATAATAATTGTTTTTTTGTTTATGGGTAAAAAATATAAAGGAATGATTTAATTACATTATATATATCAATTTTTTTTATTAAATGAAACCCCTGATATATGAAAAAAAACGAAATCATGTTTTTTAATTTAATGTTATTTTTAAAACAAGTCAATCTTTCAACTTTATCTATTCTTAATCACAATTTAATAACTTTTGGACCATTGACAATTAAAATAATTCTCTTGTTTTTAAATTAGTCCATTTTTAAAATAGATAAAAAATAATAAAACGGGTCAATTAATTAACGGTTAATCATTTTGCATATTTTTAATCCATTAATTATATAATATTGTTCTGATTCATTATTCATTTATATTAATCAATTAATGATTGTTGTACATATTGACCACATTTTAACTTACAATTTTGATTGAATATCTTTCGTGATCATCTAATTATCAACATCAACACGATTCAAATAATATTTAAACTCAACAATTTGTCTTTTGAGATTCAAATTAAAATTATTTGAAATCTATTTATTTTATATTATTTAATTTTTAAAATAAGATTATCAAACATCCAAAATTGTTTTTCAATTTTTGAACTAAGAAGAAAAAAATGATAAAATAAATTTTTCCTTCAAAAAAACTAAAAAATAAATAAAAATGTTTGCCGAGTTTGTCGTGTTTACGATATATTTCACAAGTCTTGTTTTCTTTTTTATCGGGGTTTTAGGTTTCGTTTGTTTTTTGATTAAAGCAAACACCAAAATTGCATAAGATGAGGACAATTTAATAACACAAAGGCGATGTTCTTTTTCATGTTAGTGTTTAACTATGGAATTTCCCATGCAGTTAATTCACAAGAAAAATTAAACCACTCGAAAAAAGTGATGTTTATGGCTTCAATTGTATTTATCATTATTCCATTCTCATTGATCACTTTCTCATATCACAATTCTTTTGGAGAATTGACTCGAGGGGATACTTTTCTTTATGCGCTCAAAATGTTTTTGTCGGCAGTTACTATTGTTACACTTAGTTACCTCCCCATTAGTCGAAAGTTTCCAATGTATTTTGATACACTGGATAATGACGACGACGCGGAAATGAGCTTATTGTTGAATGGGATTGGCGCTTTGGTTGGTGTGGTTTTTGCTTTCATATTTTTGGTTGGTGCATTTACAAATTTTTAACAACTTTGGTTAATTTTGTTTTCCAAAATTTAAATTGCTAAACAAATTTAAAAGTTTATTAAATAATAATTGTTTGATTTTAAGCATTTTAATCTTAATTCGATCATAACATATAATTTAAACATTTCAATACTTTTAAAAGTTTTATTAATAACAATAATAAAAATTAAACCAATATAAAAAACATTTCAAAATAAAACATATAGAACTATGTAGACAATTATAATAATAAAACATTTGTTTTATAAAACAGATGGTTAAAAAATAAAACTAAGTAGTTATAAACGATGTCTACTTTGTTCAACCTCCAAATCATGGACGCCCATTCACTTTCAATAGCAGATAAATCTTCACAGTCATCTGATCCATACATCAAATTTCACACGTCAAAAACAAAAACACAAAAAAGTAAAATAATATCGAAGACGCTAAACCCGCGGTGGAATCAAACGTTTCAAATTAAAGCGGAATTTGGGGAAGAAGTTGTTTTTGAAGTTTGGGATAACAATACATTTACGAAGGACAAACCACTTGGTATAGCTGTTTTGGTGATTCCCGAGATGGAAAAAAATGAACGTATTTACGATGTTCTTACAATTGATGAAGGTGGTTTGTTGTCTATAAACATTCAATGTGTTACTGAAGGTGTTCCACATCCCAAAGAGCTAACAACTTCGTCGACAGAATGCGTGTTGATGTTTAACGAATTTGCTACAAGCACCAATTTATTCATCAAAAATGCCATTTTAAAGTTAAAAATCGAAGGAAAGTTTGAGATTTCATCAAACCCGTTTATAATTGGCACTGGATCATTTGTTACATTACCAACATGGTTTGTTGTAAAATGTAAACCAAACGACAAAATTATATTTGAAATTCTTACACAACAAATTGTGGATGGAATTGGTAAATATGTTGGAACGTTTGTTGTCCCAGACTATCGAGAAAATGAAAGTGAAGAGAATGAAAACATTCCAATAAAAGAATTTGGATCTCTTTATATGAAAATTAAATGCGTCAAAAGTGTCTATAAATACTCTGATTTAAAACAAATACCACAAGACGACGATTTTGGTATTTCGGAAAACAAGAAGTTGTGTTTGAATGTGTACAACGTGGAGGATATTTCATTCGAACATTTCAACCCAAACCACGACCAAAAAATGCAATTTTGTATAGAATTTAAAACGAGTAGCAGAAAGAAAAAGAACACTGCGTTTAACAATTTTTATCCAAGTTCATACTTCATTGCGGGGTATAGATTTAAATGTAAAATTGGAGAAGTAATTGAATTTATACTCGTTTCTAAAGATAAACATGGAGAAATAAAAGAAATTGGAAAGGCAAAATTGTTAATTGAACATAAGTCTGCAACATGGAAAAAAGAAGAACTTAAATTCGACACTTTTGGTAAATTATATGTAGGTTACAAATGGATGAGAGGGGTTTCAGAAAAATACAAAGAAATTATGAGTTGTTAAAAACAAATAAATTAAAATGTGGTGCAATTTATTGTTTGTTAAAATTAAACATAATTTAACTTTGGTTAAAATACAATGTCGTGTTTATATATATAAAATCAATGATACAAATATTATATCATTATTTTATCCATCATTAACTTGTTTTAACGTTTTTACATTTAACAATTCTATCAAAAACAAAATGGATAATGGTAATTAAAAGTATTCATTTTATATACCACTGTATTATTCAAAAACGATGTTCAAAGTTTAATTCCAACTTTTTGTAAATTGTAAATTTAGTACGACCGAGTAATAAATTTACTTATTTATAAGTAAGCAATTTCCACATCACTTTGCATTTTAATAATACTTATATGAATTAATAAATAATATATTTAGTCTTAAATATAATAAGTAATAATTGTCAATCAAATTTGTATATCAATTTTAAATAATCACAAGTTTTTAATTTATTGATTAAATTTAATGTATGAAATTAAAACATAAAGTTTAATTTATTATTATTACAACACCAATGTTACCAATAATAATAACACAATTTTAGCACTGCTAATTGCCAGATATTGTGACAATTTCCTTCTCATCCCAACACATTGCAGCAGATGGTGCATTTTCATTTTTAGCAAGTGTAATATCATCAAACCAATAACTATTTGTCGAAGAATTTTTATTGACTGCTAAGAACCCCCAAAATTTATTATCAGTCAAGTTGAGCTGACTGAATGGTATTTTGAAATATTTCCACTCATTCTTTTTAATACTTAAAAAATGGGCTCTGCCTCTGTTCTGAGTGCTTTAATATACAAACTACTTTCACTATCAAAACTACTTCGGATATAAAACTGAAGTGCACCATATTGATCAGCCCTTGCAGGAAATGATGCGCCAATTTGAAGACCACCATATGATTCCATAATCATTTCCAAACAATATTTGCCTTCTTTTGGTGAGTCAGTCGAATAAACATTTTCTTTGGATTTGTATGACCAGTCGTTGTAAACACCAACAAATCCATCTTTATACAAAATTGAATAATCGTCCCACAAAGTACAACACTCGTTAGCATTTTCGGGTTTCGATGTTTTATACAACTTTTCAACATCAAAAAATTGATCTTTTGGAATTACAAAATTTCCGTCAGCTACGGTCATGATGTTTTCTTGTGGAGTTTGAATTGTTGCTGTCACAAAATCATTGTTAATAGAATACATTTTTAAGAAAACTGGAAATTCCAATTTGACGTTGTCTGTCACATGATAAGACCAAACATTGTATTTACTTCGATTCATCGGCAAATAATCTTGTTTCATTGAATCTTTGAGAAAAACACTTTTCAACCCCAATGTATGCTCAGAGACTACAACTGCAAACCACCATATTGAAGACCCATTAAATGTTTTGATTTTGATATTTCCATTGTAATCACAGGCAACCATTCTAAAAGTTACATTTGCAATTCCTCCAGATGCAACATATGGAAACGCATTTGCAGATAAATCAAAGTGAATCATAGAACCATCACACGGGATGTTGTATTCATCAGCAGGACAAGAGTTGTCGACACGAAAACGTAAAGTTCCTAAAGGTCCAACCATTTCATAACAAATCCCACATTTGTTTGAGTTGTCATAAAACGCCCAATTTGGTGAACCACCAAACATATAACCCGAAATAACGGGGTCCGTGCGTGGACCATAATTACAACAACCACCTTTTTCCCATTCTGGATAAAAAGTAATGCGTCCTTTAGTACAAGAAGATAGTGGTGTTAATGTGGCCTTTTGACTTGTTTGCTTTGCAAAGGAAACAACAGGAAAAAATTCAGTAATAGTTTGTTCACTTGTTTGATTTGATATTTTCTCACTTAATGGGCAACCAGACAATGTAAGTAAAACCAAAAGAAAAAGTTGAAAAACCAAAAAATTCATCGAATTTGATTTTTTAGGTTATTTAAATATTAGGAATATTTTTATTTAATTGACATGAAAAGTTGTCGGTTTTTTCAACTACAAATTAAAAAAAATTTAATTCTAAAAAAAATTATTGTTATTTTAAATTATAATTATATTATGATTTTATAAACCAAAAATAAATATAATAAAATATTAAAATAAATTATTACTTTATTATAATTTAAATAATCCAAAAATCTTTATTTTCAAGAAAAGTAATATGGATCTATTTTAATATTCTAATCGAAATGAAGTTGAATTTTTTGCTATTTTTCTTCTCCTTTACATTATCGACAACCCCATTTTCGTTAAGAGGATTTATGATATATCATCACTACACCAAATATGAGGCAAACGATTCTCAGATGATGTTATACAATTTCACATCGGGTGTTCTTCGTGAATTAAGTTCGAAATGGTCTGATATTGTAATCAACCCAATGAATGGTATAATTTCACCTGATGGTAAAAATTTTGTGTTTATGGGTCGAAACCCTACAAGCAACTGTTTTAACATTTTTGAGTACGATCTAACTTCAGACAAATTGCCAATCAATCTTTCACAGAATCCTGATGATTATGATGAAGACGTTCACTACAATTTTGATGGATCAAAATTTGTTTTTAAGCATAATTGGCATCTTGTGGAGTTGGACAGAAAGACGGGAAAATTAATTGATATAACCGATAATACCATTGAAGCTTCTCAACCAGTGTATTATACAGACACTCAAATAGTATATTCGAGTGGTGCGGATACTCAAGCAAGTATATGGACCGTGAATACCAATTCTAAAGTAAAAAGTTTACTGTACGACCATAAGAATTTGACGGATTATTACCCTGCAAGATACAACAAAACACATTTTATTTTTACAAGTTGGTACGACGAGAAAAGAACAGACCAACTTTTTATTGGAAGGTGGGACGGAAAGGATGAGAGTGTGAGATTGAGTTTGAATGATAAAAATACAGACCATTCAGACGCAGCTGCTTTTGGAGATGGAAGTAATAGAATTGCGTTGTGCACCACAGAGAAGGGAAATTATGATTTGTATTTTGGTGATGTCGTGACGGGTGAAAAGTGGTCGCTTGACTTGTTCAATACCCAAATTAATACAGAGTTAAATGAATTGGCACCATGTGTATACATTGAAAAAGAAGAAAGTAGTGATGGTGTTGAATGTTTGGTGCGAATTATCACGACGATTGTTGTTGTGTTATTAATTTGATTTTCGGTATTCATTTTAAATACAAAATTTGTTTTAAATTTCATTTTTTTGATATAAAATTGTGTTTAATAATGAAAAAATATGTTTGCTAAATCTTATTTGGATGAATAAACATTAAGGCGTTGAAGTGTTTGCTAAAATGCTATCATCAACACTAGTTTTATAAAAAGTTTTAGTCTTTTTGTTTGTGTTGATCATTAAATGATTAAGGTAAATGCCATATTCTTAAAATAACAATGTTTTTAAAAGTACCTTTAATAAGTTAGTGTATTATTTATTATCTTTGAGCAGTAACTTTGATTAAAAAACACTAAGTGGTTTTAATTCTATTTTAAAAAATAAAATGACGGTTGTAAAATGTGTACATTATTGATATAGTTTTTATATATAAAAAAGTGGTATTCAGTCAAACCTTAAAATACTTCTCGATAGAAAACTCCTTTTTGGTTTTAGTATCAAAAATGCTCGTTCTTGAAAAAAAACTAGCTCTTTACAGGTACCACTATTGGTATATTTTATTGTATATCGAACAGATCACCTTTTTGTATTAAGTTAATATAAAACCATAAAATGTTAATATTATAGCATATTAACAATAATTATTGTTGTAAATGCTTGTTGATTTTTTTAATTAATTCGTTATTATACATTTCATATTATTTTGTTTGAAGATTTTTAAAGTTTTATATTTATTTTGTATACTAAAACTAAATAATTGTTAAGAATTATTTCATCATTGGTAAAGGTTTTGGGTGTCTGTCAGTTTTTGTGAGGTCATTCAAGGTATCAACAAAATCATCTGTAAAACGTATTTTGACTTCTGAGATATCAAACACGAAATTATTCTTTTGAGAAATGGAATTTTTGAAATAATCAACATCCTCATCAGTGACTTCTTGGGGCATATAAGGCTTGGTAAATACAACGTATACACCATCCAATTTTTTATTTTTTATCTGTTCCATTAATTTAGTAGAATATTTGTAAGAATATTTGTAAGATTTGTCTACTACAAACACGACTATAATCCCGGGTTCTATCCATGCTTGGTTCAAAGCAATTTCTTCAAATTCAGTCACTTTTATTAACGCAAAGTTCACTGTAGTATCTGGGAAAGGTACAGAAATGTATTTATTCCCATCAGGGAGCGTGCCAGTGGATAATCTATCAATCAGCGTTTGTTTACCGCTGTGTGGTGAACCAAAAACATAAATAGATTAGTCTTTGTGATTATTTGTGGTTTGTGAGGTATTGTTTCCCATTTTTAAAAATGCTTTATTATGAAAAACAAATGAATTTTTATAATCATTAGTAAATTTAGAATATTACACACATTATAAATCAATTTACTTCGTAACTACACAATCACATAGCATTCACCTTTTATAATTTTCATTTAATTGAATATTTTATCATCTTATTGAGTAACTTTCAATTTGTTTTGAGATCTAATTATAAAAAAGATTTAAGATTCAATAAAATCATTTAAGCTTTTGTCGAACTTACTTAAAGTTTTAAAGTATACTGGTTTTTTAATTCATACATGAATAGCAACAAAAAAGCAGATATTATAAACAACTAAGTATTTGAAAAATAATTAAAAGTTAAAAATGTTTTTTTATATAACTTTATGTTATTCATTTTAATTACTAAAATTATTAATATTGACCATAATCAAGTTTTTTATTGTAATTTTAATAAAATTAAATATTAAATATAATTATAGTATTGAATAGGTTCACTTTTTATTAAAATATTTTGTCCATAACAATTTGTTCGTTTTAATTATTATTGATAATAATTAAATTATCTAATTATTAACGTTGTGATTAAAAATCTAAATAAAAGAAAATTTAAAAAATTGATTGTTTATTTATCTATCTAATAATCAAAATTCAAAAAAACGCGATTGAAAATAAAACATAAATAATATAATATAATAAATTATATATTATTAAATCGTTTCAAATATAATCACGTTTTAGTAACTCTGTTTTTTTTCTCAATTGAAAATTCTTATTTAATAAAATAATTATCAATTTGTGGTAGTAAAAACCCGAAATAAACAATAAATTATTTGTACAAAAAACAATGAAAATTCAATTAAAAAATAAATAAGAAAAGTTATAGACTTTTTCTATTAACTTTTTTGTTTGTTCTTTCAATTTTCTTTCGATTGATTCAAACGAAAAAATCTTTATTTAAATGATGGAGACAGAACCTTCATCCTTCTCATTATTTAATACTTCACGTGCGAAGCAATCTTCTTTGAATTTTCCATCACGACCTTTTTTGTTATCGCAAAGCACTACATCACTCATTCCAAGTTTAACAGAAATCGTTTTAGACTCAGTTGAGCGATTTGCTGGCGACTTTGCAATGAACCAACCACATACCCCAATAACACTTCCTCCTATATTGGCAACAAGACTAATTCAAAGAGTATCAAATAATCCAAATGCGACTGAACAAGATTTGAATTTGGTACTTTTTCGAATTTTTGTTGGAGGAACAAGACTAACAAATTTTGATATTCACTCGACACATTTACTCACAAAGGTGACATGTTTAAATATATTTCAGTTGTGCCAAAACGCACAAATCACTACACTTGATATTTCAAACGCGAACTGTTCAGCGCCAGAATCTTTGGCAGTGATGTTTACATCATTTAAGTATCTCAGATTTCTCAATACTGACAGTTGTGTTGCCTTTGATGATAACTGTCTTTTTAACTTAATATCTATTCGCCCTCCTCTTGAAATTCTTAGTGTCTCAAATTGTCCAAAAATAACAGACAAAAGTATCTCAGAATTAAAGAACATCCACACACTTCAAAGTTTCAAAGGAAATCACTTGAATTTGAATTTCCAATCTTTTTGTGCATTACACAACTTAAAAGAAATTGAAATTTTTGGATGTCAAAACCTCGACGACTTTGCACTTGAAAAAATTTCAAAAAACAACCCCAAACTTGCTTTTGTGTCGTTTGGAAATGGAAGATTGAGTGATTTGGCTATACAAAAATGTGTACAACGACTAAGTGCAAATGTGGAACACATAAATTTATCTGGATGTTCAAGAGCAGGACCACTGACTTTAGCACAACTTTTTGACTCACAGTTCAAACTGAAATATTTAAATTTGGCAGGATGTTTTGGTATGAATGGAGATATTATAATGGAAACTTACCACCCAATGTTTCGAAGCAATTTGTTTCGATGGCTCGAGAACTTGAAATATCTGAATATAGCGGCTTGTGTGCAATTTTCGAATGAATTTATATCAACAATTTTAACATCAGCTCCACAAATCAGTACTTTGATATTGGACGACACGTTGATTGCTGATAATGCACTTGAAGAATTTATAAAAGAAACAATTGTTTACAATGAAACAATTCGGAGAAGTTTACATACACCAGGAATGAAAATCCATCCACTTTCTTTGTCACTAAAACGATGCACAAAAATATCAGACAATGCACTCGCAACTCTTTTTAAGTCCAGGGGCACAGATTTAATTTCAATTAATCTGTCTTCGTCACCAACATTGTCAACGTTATCACTTGCTGTTCTTTCGCTCAATTCGAACGCATTAAAATCGTTTTACGCAGCGAACAATGACTTAATCACAGAAAATTCATGGATAAAATTTGTTGGTAATTGTAGGGAACTGTCGGCTGTGTTTCTTGGAAATAACAGAGGTGTCACTAATCTAGTATTGTCACAGATCTGTGTGTCATGTCCCCAGATCTCTCATTTGGACGTTTCAGGATGTCTTAATTTAAATCAAGGAGCTGCCGACATTTTAGCTAATATGAAGAGTTTGCAATATCTTGATATTTCGTTTGATGTTGCAATTGGAGAAGATGGAATTAGGAAAATAGCAAATTCATTGCAAAGACTTTCGAATTTTGCGATTCAGGGAATAGAGATCAGTCGAGCATACATTTTTGTACAACAAGCGCAATGTTTGAATACACTGAAATTGAATTTCTCACAAAATTGCTCGGATGATTTATTGAGAAACATTGGTGCATACTGCCCATTTTTATCACAAATTGAATTGAGAATGTGTACATCAATCACAGATAATGGTGTTAATATTTTAATTCAAAAATGTTCCAAGGTTGGACATATCACTCTTGGGGGAACTTCTGTAACTAAATTCAAAATGATACAACTGGCCAATTTGGGGCTTTTCGTTTCGTGAAGCGAAAATAACCTGGTGCCACAAGAACAAATTTTTAAAAATTACAACAAAAATTTTATGCTATCTAAATCATGTTTATGTGTACTTTATAAAGTCTGTTTTCTATTTAACGATATTGGGTTTTTACTATAAATTATAATTACAGTATTATAATTTATAATAAAAATAAAGTGGTTTTTCAAAAATACAGTTTGTATTTTATTTTTTTTTGTTCTTTTTTTAAAAAAGTGTGTTAAAAATAACAAAAAACAAAATTGCTAAACAACTGAAAATTATAAAGCCAAAAAGAAGAATAGGTTGGTCTTGAAATGTGAATCACAGTCCGTGAAAATTGTCCAAATTAAAAATTAACACTAAAAGTTTTATTTTTTATTCCATAAATTCACAAAAAAACGATTATAAACAAATTAAAAATAATCGAAATTTTATCACAAAATGTTTAATTTCGAAGTAAAAACTGTGAAATATATCGTCTAAAGTTATTCTTAAAACCGTGCAACTTTGACGTGTCAGTGCATCTTTGTTTATAGTATAATTATAATAAAAAAACATATAAAGTGCATCACAAAATGGTCGACCACCATAAAATTGTCGTACGGCTTTTAAAACAATTTATTTACACAAAAGATTCACTTTGAAAAATGATTGTTTTGGAAAATTCAATACAAAGGACTTTTTGTTCTGTTTTGTTCTTTTTGACTTTTCTTTACGAAGATATTTTCATAAATGATTTTTTTATTGATTAAATTCGAATCGTTATTCTGAAATTGATTTTTGTTATTGACAATGTTGTTATTTATCTTTGTTTTGTCATAAATAGTAAAATATAGTTTTTATAGTTTTATTAACAGTTGATAATTATTGAACTTGGTTTATTCATTTAATGTTCGTAAAAATAGAGCACAATACGTACCATCTTATCTTTGATATACCGTGTTGACTGTACAATTATTTTTCTGTCAATTGTCTTATTATATTAAATGAATCATTTGAATATTAAGATTTCTAAACTCAACTGTGTATATTCAATATAAAAAACGAACTTATATTATTTTTTAAAGTTCGTTTTTTGATGTTTTTATCAAAAGTCAATTAAAATTAATAAAAGACATACACAAGTGTTATGAATGAGGACTTGATCATAGTTTGTTTCAGTGGCATCTGTGATAAACTATTAGTATTATAGATAATCAAGTTGTTGTTCAACGAAACAATTTTTGGTTTTTTTATTTTTTGTGAATAATTTGTTAAATTGAATAATAATTAATTTTATTAAAATTATTAAAACATTATTGATTAAAACAGCTTTATTGTTTAATAATAAATTATCAATAACGATATAATATCCGGTATGGTACTGTTTGATAAGGTATTTTTGTCTGAAGAAAAAACAACATTTAAACTTTTTGTTATAATTTTATCATTTAAAACCACAAAAAATAGAAAAAATGAAATGGAAGAGAAAAGTGGTTTTTTAGTACACTTTGTATTTTTGCATTTGTTTAAAACTATTGTTGATTATCATAATTAAAAAACTAAAAAAAACAAATGAAACCTTTAAAGTCTAAACCCTTAAGAAGGCTGGCTTCAAAAAAACTCAACGTTGAAGCAATCAAAATTTACAAAAGAAGACAACATACAGATAAACTTCTATCTATTGTTCTTGAAAATTTTCAAGCATTATTGAGTTGTACTTATTTGTTTGAACAATTGAAAATGTTAATTCTCAAGACAATGGAATACCAAAAATTTCAGCTCAAAGAAAAGCTGATTTTTTTGGAGTTCCAAAAACACAGTGATTGATAACGAGAAATATGGCGGTATGTCATCTAAAATTGGCAGAAAAATATGTTAACAGAAATGGAAGTG
>NW_004440180.1:305855-323152 GCF_000330505.1 Entamoeba invadens IP1
TATTGTTTATTATTTTAATATTTTTTTATAGCTTTTCCATGATAATTAAACTATTATAAATGCATCATAAATACTAAAAATTACCAACAGAAATTGATCAGATATAAAGAAGTGCAAAACGCAGCAAAGGAAAAAATTGGAAATGAACTCATTCTGAAAAGTGACGAAGTTGTTGAGATCAAGAAAAAAGTTAAAAGTGGCAAAAGAGAAACAATAGATTACTTGTTTAGTTCCAAAGGTTTAAGACCATCGACCATCGAAGAAATCAGGACCAGCAGCTTGACCAAACAAATTGTCGCTATTGTTTCTTCTTTCCACAAAGCGGCGATTTCAAAAAACATCATTTCTGCATTTTATATCTGTGGGTTTGTTAAAACACAAATTGCGTCAGACAAGGAAACAACAAAGGATGAACATGAGTACAGAATGTATTATAAAAAGGAACATGCGCGCCATATTAGAGAATTCATGAATGAACCATATTCAGTGGTAACAGAACATTTTACAGGTCGTCTTTCGGTTCAAATCCAAGATGTGGAGAACCGTTATGAAAAGAGAATCAGTGGGAACAACTTAAATTAATTGTGTGGTTATTTTAGATGGTTTTATTGATCATTTTAAACTATAAATAATAAGTTAATAACTAATACTTATTAATATTGTATTTTTGTTTGATGTAAGAAATACACATTTAACCATCGAAGTGTTCTTAACATTCTATTACTTCGGTGAGTATTCAAGAAAATTCATCAGAAAAATCATTTTTCAAATTGAATCTTTTGTGTAAATAATTTGTTTTAAAAGCCGTACGACAATTTTATGGTGGTCGACCATTTTGTGATGCACTTTATGTTTTTTTAGAAACAAAACAAGAAAACACAAACAAATTTCTTTAAAACTATTACTATAATTAAAATATTATAACTAAACTATAACTAAAGTTGCACTATTTTTCTTATTAAGTTTTTTGGGTTGCACCATTCAACAGTCTTTTGTTCATCGAAAAGTTTGCAGCGAGAAGGTCTTTGAATCACATGAAGTAACTTGTCTTATTTTCTTTTTTATAAACGAGATGTTTAACATTTGTGCCATCCACAATCGATATACAACAATGTTTTATTCGTTCTGTACGACAATTAAAATTTTTTGTTTTCAATGCTTTTTATTTAAACAAGCAGTTAAACTTATCATTTAATTATCGAATTATATTTTATGTTGATTTATAACCCAATTCTACTTTTTGTTATTGTTTTTGTTATTGTTGAAAAAAAGAGTTTCACCTTTGTTGTGAGTAAAAAACAAAGAAAAAATAAAGTTGCACACTTGTTCGGAATGACTTTACTTTTAAAATTATTGTTCGAAATTTATATAATACACCTCGATAAAACAAAGTTTTGTAGTTACAGAAAAGTTCTTGAAGTGGAATGCAAAAACGGATATGTCGTTGTGGAATTCTCCACAACGACATACAGCTGGTAAATTGGGATATATGTAAGGTTTGTTGAACCACAGCGTGATTCTGTTGGTGTTGCTTTGTATTTTTATTACTACTACACACAAACAACTGAACTAATTAAAGACAAAACAGTCAAACAACGAATTAGATAATTGGTGATTTTCTTGTTGTATCGAGGTTGGAAGAATATTATAAAGCCAGACTATTCGATTTGGGAGGAAAGCATCGACGCATGGACTTTTTTAAGTGTCCCACTGCACTACTATGGATTCACACAAATTCAAGGCCACCACAGATTGTTAGCGGCTGCTATGATGGAAGAGAAGTATTATAAAGATACTAAAAGAGCCGAATTACGAGAAAGAGAGCACAGAACCTATCAACTTCATTTAAAAAATGTTTTAGAATGAAGAGAAAGGACACTTCGTCCAAGCCATTTGACAGGACAACAAAAAGTGATCGTCGACACATTGACTGCAACTATCGCGTTCAGTGACATTGTAAACGATCAAATAAAGATAAAAACACTTTGATAACATCAGAAAGTTCAACACCAAACTTGAACACGGGTTTGCTAAACATCCACAAGACTCATACTTCTATTCCTCAAAGTGGAATATTGGAGGAAAAAAAGTTGATGAAGCAAGCCCACCATGGGGAGAAGCTAGACTAAATCACTGGCGACCCGATTATGCCGTCAATGCCTGATGAATACGAACACGCTGGTGTGTGCAGTCATGACAGCGCTTCAGAATCAACAACTCTTCCCATTCTTTAATTATAAGAAGTGGTAATTTAGTAGTTTCGTAATTATTGTTACACTATTACATATATGTCGATATAAAATAACATAATATTAAAGTATTAAATAATATAAAATGGGAGGATTAGACTGATACTCAATGATGATCAATGAAAAAGACTTTGCAAGTGTCAAAGATTTCAAAGTTGTTATGATGGTCATTAGAAAATTCAATTAATTGAGTAAAATGTACCATTTAATCTGATATTTTTGACATCACTATAGGAAAACAAATTGTTCCTAAACATTGAGACTTACCATCTCTACTCAAAGAGTGATTTTGACTTGGAATTTCCAAAATAGGTTATTCATTATTTAATGATTCACAAAGACGCATTGGTCTTATACAGAACATAGAGTGCACAAATGTTGTGTTTAGTCGAAAATATGTCAACTCTTTGGTGGTGAAATACCAACAAAAGAGGTGCAGTCGTTGTCATCTCATGTTTCAATTCAACCGAACAACTACAGTCAGTCTTAAAAAGTTATATGGTACCTTTTGGACAATAACAATTGGACTACAGTAAAAAGCATTTATTTGTGGGTTTTATATTTGTGGGTCAATGGACCAATCAAATGCAAAACCCACAAATAATTATTTTTCTCTGGAACTTTGAATTTAGGTACACTCAAATAAAAATTATAGTATTTTTATAATTAAAAAAAACCACAATATTTTATATAACACTGAGTTTTAATGGAAAAATTGGTGAATAGAACTTACTTCACAATTCCATGATATACCCACAAATAAATATTTTTTCTCTGTTTGAAAACCCACAAATAGATGTTTTTTACTGTATTTGGGAAAGCCGTACCAAAATCTATCTTATTTGTTTCGGGTTCTTTCACATTGTTCCTAATGCCCGTTGTTTAGACAACATTAAAGCTATTTTTTGTCCATAATGTTTGAGACTAGATAACATTAAAAGACTGACTCTATAAACATTAAAATATTATATTATTAAGTTTTTAAAAATAAACCTATTATTTATTAATAGTATTTATATTATTTTTTATAGTAAGTTGATATAATGAATTAACATATCATTGCTAAAGTTTTTTGTTATAACCTAACTGTTAAAACTATGGAACTTTTTAATTCAAAATTTGAATGATTACATCCAAATGTTTGTTCTATTATCTATTATCATTACATTTTGATCTATTTTATAATTCCGTTGCTATCATTGTTGTAATTACTGTTGTTAATAGACCAATTGGTGGTTATCATTGTATATCAATTTAGTATTTACAGTCAAAGGCGCCAATTTGTCGGTTTTTCTATTTGTTGGTTTTATCTATTTGTCGGTTAAATGACCAATTAAAATGCAAAACCGACAAATAGGTTTTTTATTCTGGAAACTTGAACTTTAACCGAATAATTAATTAAAATGGCTTCTATCCGTTCTTAGAAGATTTAGTAAATAATTGTAAAAATTATCTAATATGTTTCAGCCAACAAAACAATATGAATTATTAAAAATTTTTTTTCTAATTGCATTATAAAAACCGTTATTTATACATATGATTTTTTTGTTTCTTGATATGGCAAAATAAATCGACATTTTTATACGAAGTTAAACAAACATTTTTATTGTTTGAACTCTATCTTCTGCTGTCTTTGATACTCTGCAAAACAAATCAAGTGTGTAGATATCCAATTTAAACTATTGTATTGCAGCAAAGCCTTATTTGAATAATAATTTGTATTTGAAACAGTTACTTATTATTTTTTGTTATCTTATTCCAATATTTTGAAATAATCACAATTACTTCAACCACATCAGTTGTTTTAATAAACACATCACTTTTTTTTGTAAAGTGTTTGTTTTCTGGAAATTTATATTAAATTGTTGTATTATATTTGATAATATTATGTTATTTATCCTTTTTATTATAAATTGAAAGATATAAGGAATCGAAAATAAAAAACATATTTTTAAAACAGCAAAAATGTAATTATGGAAAGTTCCACAAAATTCTTTAAAAACCAACAAATAAGCTCGTTTTTGTGTCGTAAAACCGACAAATAGGCGCCTTTGACTGTATCTTGATAAAACACTATGTTATTTACTGTGTTACATATTCATCAGATCAAATAAGTTATAATTAACAATTAGATTAATACTTGTCACTCTATTGACTCATTAACATCTTACAGTCCTTGAATCATTTGCTTTGTCTTTGACTATTGCATTGTCTATTTGATAATCTTTATTGTCTTTGAGTAGTCTCTCCTGTTTTTGAGTATTATCTTATGTCTTTGATCATTTCATTTCTTCTTTAAGTGTGTTGTCATGTCTTTTAACACCGCTTTATGTCTTTGAGCATTACACTCTTTATGATATCATTGTATTATCTTTGTGAACCGATCGAGCCAAGTGTTATGGCTATTGTATTGTGTTATAATTGAAATTGTATTGTAATAAAATATGGTTATTGTAACTAGTAGATTTAATAATATATTAATAATAAAATAAGTTATTATTTGAACTATAAGTTTATATTTAGGTTTTTTTAAATATAAATCATGTACTAAACAATTAAATTATTTAATAATACATTATTTTGATTTGTATAGTTTAAAACTATAGTATTGATATTATTTGTTATATAGTATATTTAACAATTAACAAATATTTTTGAGTTTGATTATTATTATTTAATATAGTTTTAAAATATAAATATTTAGTTAGTGACGTTAAATATAAAATTGAAAATAAGGGCATACTAATAAATGGACGTCAATCCACTGGATAAGCGTCCATCCAGTGGATACACGCCTCTTTGAAAGATACAAATAATTTTTAGTAAAATAAAGTCAATTTTGTCATTACAACTAAAGCATTTATTTGCAAATAATAAAAATTCTTTTATAAGAAAAATAATATCACCAAATGGTGTCATCTGCCACACAACAACGACAATTTATATCATTCAATTTGTTATATATGACATGTTTATTAACAATATTATTTTAATTTAACAATTATTTTATTTACATGCTATTTTATAAACAATATCGTTAATTTTTTTATACAATTGAATACATCGATTTCAATAAATTTAATTCGTCAATATTTGTTCATTATAAAAAACAAATCGTTAAATAAAATGATGATAATATCGAAACAAAACTATTTTTTATTTTTTTGTAAATTTAAAATAAAAACACATCAATGTTAACACTTTAAACAACGTCAAAAAGTTAAAATTTTTATATTTTTAACTTTTATATATTTATATTTTTATTTTTAAATAATATTGCAACAATTGAAAAAAAGTTAGAAACCAAGTAAGAATTTTTTTACTTTTTTTAAAAAAATGTAAAAAGTAAAATAAATAGTTTTAAAACCTTAATTAATAACTATTATAAAAATATATTTAAGTTTTTTACCTTATTTTCCGTTTTTAATAGCCCGTAATTTTAAAGGTAATCAATAAGAAATACACCCTTCTGACAATTGTTGAGTCTTTGATAATTACTTGGTAAACTATATGTATTTAGATAAAAAAAAATCAAAATTTTTTCATTACAATTGAATGAATTTGAGTTTTAAAAAACAACATTTTTTGATTTTTATTTTATTATCAAATAATATTAATTTAATTTATAACTTGGGACACATTTTTAAGTCAAAACATGATGTTATAAAAATATAAATTTTCAGACACAACATTTGAAATAATTAATAATTACACACGTTTTAACCTCTTTTGTCATTTAAAAAGTGAAGAGTTGATCCAAATAAACAATTAAAATGAATATAGTGGAGAATTTTACTTGTTCTCAACTCACCAATAAACAAGAAAACACTAAAATATCAAATACTAAAGTTCAGAAACATGATCATACGTTTAAACCAAAAAAACAAAATTGGGTATATTTTATAACCCAAATAATGCCAAAAATAATAATTGTAAAACATTGCAAACCACAAAAAAAAACAAAAATGTTTTAAAAAAAGACAAAATAAGAATAAAGAAAAAATGAAATTACCAAAATATGAACTAATGTTATTATCAAATACACATGTTGGTATAAAAAATGATAAATTAAATGTGCCTTTTGACGATGATTGTATTATTAATAAAAAAGACTCGGAAATGCTTGCAAGGAATGTTGCTATTCCTCTTAAAAAACCAACTACCGATGATATACTAAAAACCGTACATACTTTTGTTAATTTATTTCACATG
Source organism: Entamoeba invadens IP1 (assembly GCF_000330505.1). Classification (NCBI taxonomy): domain Eukaryota; phylum Evosea; order Mastigamoebida; family Endamoebidae; genus Entamoeba; species Entamoeba invadens. The sequence continues at coordinate 312,317 of NW_004440180.1, forward strand.
AAAAAAATACCAGATTATGAAACTAATGAAGAAATTGGTAATTTTATTCAAGGACTTATCCAAAATGAAGACGAAATGGAAATATATTATGGTCTGACAACACCACAATTTGATTTTCTTTTTGAATTGTTATTATCATCCATTGTTTGTTATGAATCGATTCATAACACATTCGTTACATTCTAAAATATTTTTCAAGGAATTCAAATGTTGTAAGACTCAGGAGTGTTTTGTTTATTTTTCTATTCATTTTAAGAACTGGTCTCAATTTTATTTTGACTTTTGTTTTTTTTTTAAGATTAGATCGTTTTTCCCATAGTGAGCCACGAAAACAATTTAACAAAACAACAATAAATGGAAAAACAAAAAAAAACAAGAAGACTACCAACAATGGAAACATAGAAAACACAACAGATTGTCGAGATATGTAAAACATCAACTTAATAAGTTTTTTTGAAGTATTTGAAGATAATTGTACAAAACAGTTTGTGTTAAGTGTTGCATCAAATCCGAAAGCATTTTAAGCTTTCAGTGAATGTGAAGAAGCAATAATGGCAACAATTTTTAAAGAATTCAATCTAACTTTTGCTGTAGTTGATACAAAAACGGTTGTAACTCATACAATTCATGTTTTTCATAAAACTTGGGATGGCAGATACGTCAAAATTAGAAGCTCGATATTATACTCACCCAAAACAAATAGTAGTGAATTGCAATTTCAAATTATGGTAAATCATAACGGGTTTATTGTAATGACCACAACTTTTGAGGGAAGCACATCTGATATTAAATTGTTTTATTGCCAACAACGAAAAATGGGTTTTGGTGAAGGTTATATATTGGGTGATTTGGGATATAACTCATCCACATTAACGAATGTAATAACTCCAATAAAAAACCCGGAATCAACATCAGACCCTGATGCCGCAAAGTTGTTTAATTATGTACATTCCAAAATGAGAAATGTTGTTGAAAGTGTTTTTGGAAGAATGTATAGTATATGGATGTTTTTAGGATGTCATACCAATTGGGTTCTGACTTGTTTCCTCATATAATAAGAGCAGCTTGTAATATATTTAATTTCATGCTTTCGATACGACCCATGAATAAAAATGAAATTGAAAAGGTTTATGAAAACACAGAAGATTTATATTTAGGTTCTTTTGAAACTCTTCAATTGGAACATCTCAATCAAGAAAATTGTTTTAATTCTGAAATTACAATTTTTTTAAAAAAACTGAATGAACTTTCTAAAATAAAAGGAAATCAAAAAACAAAAAACGAAATTAAAAATGAAAGAAGTCTATTTTTAAAGGGGTTAACCAAAATTTATATATGTCTGATTTAAAGATTCAAATTTTTTAAAGTTTACTATCGATTGTTCGTATTCGACAAAACTGTTTTTTATTTTTTATCTTTTTAATAATTTGCATTTTTGGTTCGAAAAGGGGATTTCTGTTTTTTAATTGTGAATTGTGTACACGTTTCGGAAAACAGACAAATTTCGTCTTTTTTTACCATTTTCAGTAAAAATTATTTATTTGAGCAATGTCAACTTCGTTATTACCACAAAAAGTCTCTCTACCACTTTAGAAATTTTTCCTTTTGCGATTGCGCACCCTAGTCATAAAATACTACTTCATAGTTTACTGTGGATAGGTTGAAAAGGCGTAGATGGTAAATATAGATAGACAATTGTTATTATTACATGTTGTTTAAAATAAGTAACATGACTTGTATTTTTGAGTGGTTTTTGTTGGTATTTGCCGTATAGCAATATGTTATAAATTTGAGCAATTTACTATTGTTATATAATTTAATTTTAAACTTTTGGTTAAAATGCGGTATTTTGCCATTTAACTTTTTTAAAAGTTTTTATAGTAAAAATATAATACCATTTAACCATGTTTATAGAATTTGTTTTAAACTATTATTAGTTTGAATCCAAAATCAAAACTAATATTTTAATACAATTTATTAATTATTGTAGTTTTGAATATAATAGTATCATTATTAATTTATTTTTAATAAATATAATAATAAAAATAATAGTTAAAAGTTATTTCATTATAATAATGTATTTTGAAAATAATTTTTTGAAATATTTTTATAAAAATTGTTTCATAATTTGTCAAAAAATACTACGGCATAGTTAACTGTGGATAGGCTGAAAAGTTGTGGATGGTAAATATAGACAGACAATCTTCATTATTACATGTTAAATGTAATGAGTAACATGACTTGTTTTTTTAGTGGTTTTTATTGGTATTTGCCGTATGTTTCTATTTTAATTAACTAGTATTGTTATGATTTTTTAATAACATAAATAATAACTTATTGTTACAATGTGGTAATTCGCCATTTAACTTTTTTACATTTTTATAGTAAAAATTAAATTTTATTTAACTATGTTAATAGAATTTGTTTTGTGATTATTCTGTCATTTTTATGTTAATAATAATATACTATTGTAATATAATTAATTGTTATTAATTAATAGTTTAGTTTAGACATAAAACTTTTGTCTTTAACATTTTCAACAAAACCAGAATATAATTTAGGATGTAAAACCCTTCTTTATACGTATAATTTGCGCCAACATAAAGGGCATTATTTAACAAATTCCAATTTTCAAATATTATTATTAAAATAATAAACTAATAAAGTGTTTATATAAATTACAATACTATTAATAAAAAGTGATGATAAATGCATTTTTGAGCCACTATTAACAATTAAATAATATTATTTAAATTGATATTAAAAATAAATATTTTTTAATGCAAAAAATGGGAATTTTCCCAAATTATTATCCCATAAATCACTTTTGGAATGTTTTTTCAATTAATAAAAACAAAAAAATAGCGTTACATATATCAAATAAACGGGATAATACATGTAAATAATGTTAGTTATTTTATTTGTTCATTTTGATCTATTCTTATTTTACCACTCCAAAAAAGGCTGAAAATAGCGTTTTTTTTAATATGAAATTATTGCAAATATTGGAAATACTCCTTATGGGGGTATTCATGTTTGTGTATCATTTTTGTCCCATAAATGATTATAAATAACAATTATTAATTTCAAAAATCATAACATATGGTTTAAAACGGATATTTGTTTTTTTTGACAAAAAAAATAAGAGGCTATCCACACAAAATATTCCAATCCACAAGGATTCACAATTTCCATGTGGATACGCCCTATCACGTTAACACTCTTAAATACAACAAAACACTAAAATTAAATAAGAAAAAAAATATAATAACAATTTATGAGATATTGAAGAAAGATATTAGATTTACCATTTTTGCATAGAAATGAACTTTGCACTACAATAAAATAGATTACTCAAACGATTATGAAAATTGCTCAAGAATGGTGCCAACAACGGAGAGGATGCACAACACCACACAACAAAACATTGCGGTGGTAAAGATAATATATCTCCACAATGGGATGTGAGCGTCGGGCAGTTTAATCCATTTTTTCTGCAATTTCTCGATGTCTTCGTCTTTGTTTTCTGGTTCGGGCTCTTTGACTGCGAACTCTTCATTGTTTTGTGGAACGTCTTTACCATTTTTGATTTCGGCAAGTTCAATCTCTTTTGGTCCGCCTTCGTCTGTTGCAAAGGTGACGACAACATCTGCAATTCCTTCGTTCTTTTTAGCTTCTATCCCAGCAAAAGCTACTTCGATATCATGTTGTGTAAATCGTGTGTTTCCGTCGACCTTTTTGTTGTACAAAACGTTGTCCACAATACTAAGTTTACGGAAATTTGGATCGCCAAGTTTCTCAATTCGAGGCCAAAGCATAATGATACTCAATGGACCGATATACACAACAAAAATACTGAATATTGCAGCACCAACAGAAAAGATAACACCAATATTCGTCACAAAACTTGCACACAACGTCGACAAACACAAGATCAAAATTCGAATGACTAGAATAGAAAGAGTGCCGTTCCATATTTGCATAAATTTCCAATTGCGCGGAATGTAACGAATAATTCCCGCACATGTAGGGTACATGATGATGGGATATGCAACACAGACAACAACAATCATCAGCGCTCTGCATATCAAAATGATCCAGTCAATATCAGTTTTGTTTGGGTTTGAAAAATCGTTCAAAACGTTTCCAGACACTTTATCGAAAGAAACGTCTCCACTTATTGCCACAATCAAATAGAATATAACCGTGGTGATGATTGAAATGACACTTCCAGCCTGAAGCGAGATTAATTTTGTTTTCTTAGACATGCCTTTTGTACCTACATAAAGTGGAGGAAGGCACGAATGGACTTGGAAATTTGCTGAAATGAAGCTACAAAATGAGTCTATTTTTGTGTTATGTACATTATTTGTATAATATATACGAAACAAACGGCGCCATTGTGAAGAACGACATGAAACCTGGGGGCCACAACTTTCCGTTGAATGTTGGGAAGTTCTCATCACTTCCATTGGATGATTTACCTGCCGCTACAGAGTATATCAATTTCCCTAAAATCGAAAAGGTAGTGACAAGCCCCGAGACAAGCGTTAACGTGGAAATTCTGCTCAAAAATTTGACAGAGCGTGGGATGATTAATGGGAAGTTGAGAATAACCGCGACTAAATACAAAATGATGTAATGCCACCCACAAGCAATACCAGCTGTTTGCTGTGGTTTTCCATAACACTGGTCCAGTGTATTGTTCCACTGATCCCGTGTTGTTGTGTCTTGAATAATACCGAAGATGTATTGCGTTGCTATCACTTGATCTGACATTAACACACAAATGAAGAACAATGTGTTACACACGTCCACAATAATGGCAAATGCATTTCCAAAAACAAGCGATAGTAACTCACCAAGTGTTGCGGCGCCAGTCAAGTAAATAGCCTTGTTAAAGTAAAACCACGTATATATGAAATATACGATGGTCAGTATATTCCATGCAACAAACCCAATTACTCCCATTTTACTACACGTCAAGGCTAACGATAGAATACCTGCACCAATTAAAGACCCGACCAACGAAAATCCGAAGTGTAACGATTTGAACGCGATTGTCCAATTTGTTTTTGCGTTTCTGCGCATTTTTCCATTCGGGAGTCTGGAGTATTCTTTCTCTTCTAGCAACAATTCTTGGAAGTTTCTGGCGATGACATCTTCCACTGTAAATCCTTTTCCTTCTTTACTGTTTTGCAGCTTTTTAATTTCTTCCTCATCTATTTCATCGTCTTTGTGAACACCATTTTCGTTGGTCTGAATATCTTTGTTATCGGTATCCTTTGTGTCAGCCAGTGGCTGTGTTGGCGAAGGGGTCTGTTTTGTATCAGTCTTTCTAAGACGTCGGATAATGGAGGACCGCATTGTGCTCACCTCAGTTTGTGAGGCGACAGCAGATCCTGCTGTTGGATCGCTGTCCTTTTTGAACTGAAGATCAACACTCTCTTCTTCATTAGGAAGATCGTGGACACCATCTTGAATGAACCGCTCGTTATACGGCTCAAAACACCCCTTCTCGACTGTTTTTGATAGGGTTTCAGAGTCTAAGTTACTAGTGATGACTGCTTTAGACATGTTTGATGGATAATCAGTTTGTTGTTGGATAAGATTTGGGGTGATTGAATTGTTTAGAAATTGAAGAACATTTCCACGTTTTTCGAAGAGTCTGTACGAAAGTTAAAACGAGGATTTGGTGCAATATTTCGGGAAGTTCCACTAATATATGGAAACTTGGCTTGCAAGGTCTTCTGTTTTTTTGTGAAAAAAATATATATTTATTTGGTGTCATCTTTTATCCCCAAAAAGTGGGATAATAATAAAAGTCGTTGTTCGAAAGAAACGGGAATTTGGGAGGTCATCCATTTGACTTAAGATTAATTTCCCATTATTTCGATTTTGGGGTGCAAAAACACAACTTAGTTGGTTAAGTGCACATTTTTGATGTTGTTGCCATTTCTTTATAATTGCTTATAAAAGTTCAAATAAATACACCCGAAAGAAAAAATGCCTCATTTAATCACAAATGTAAAGTATTGTAAAAGCGAATGAGTATGAAAATAATCGAATAATAACAAACTGACATTTTCCGAATATGGTAAATGAATTGTTAATATGCCGAAAGTTCAAACTTTATATGTTAAATAAAACGTGTGTTATGTCATAAAGCTATTATCGTAAAATGGTAGTAAAAATAACAAAATGGGTGATTGAGGCAAAATTTGAGGAGACTTATTTCCCGCTTTTTTCTGAGACAAATGACCAACTTAATTTTTTTCTTTTTTCCATCTATTATACTTTTTTGTTTGTAAAAATAAAATAATTGAATAACATTTTGTTATAGCTTTTTTTGTTGTTAATTAACTTAATTAATTAATGGACAAAAAATATTTGTTTATTTTTTATAATTGTTTATGATTGTTTAATAAATTATATTTAATATTTTAATATTTAATAAAAATGTTTTTATAAGAAAAACGTTAAATGATAACAACTCACTAATTAATAGCAAAAATAAAACAATTCACACAACGATTAGTGTGGTGAGTCAGTTTACAGTTTCGACTGGTTCCAGGAAATGCCCAGCACAACACGAACAAACAAATTTCACTTTATTCTCGTCATCAACATATGAAGAAATTGTGCAACAGTCCGATTGACATGTCATCGAAATGCAATCGCTGAGTGTGTAGTTTGCTGCCCGACATTTGCAATCAGAAGCACAGTGACACTCGACGTGTGTCGGAGGTGTAACGTCGAGTGGTATTTGTGTTTCCTGAAGTTGTTGAATTTGTTGACCTTGGAAGAGTTGTATAATTTGTTGGAATATGTATGGGTCTGTTGAGACGCCGTTGACCAGAGACTCTGGGGTCAACACACCGTTCTGGAGAAGTGTCTGAATGACTTGAGACCAAAACGATTCTGTTTGGAAAAATTCATCCTGAATTACAACTTGTTCCTCTTTTGAAAACTCGTTTAATAAAAATTGAATAAAGTCCGATAGGTTGGCATACCCTAAAGCTTTTTGCGTAATTTTCAGTTTTTTGTAAAGTGAACCGTCTATCCTTGCACGGCTCTCGATTTTTGTGTTTTTATTTCGCGATGGCTTTGTTGCAGACATCTTACAGTTTTAAAATTTTTAGATAGGATTTATTGCATGATTCGGCAAGAATTGCTTTTTTGCATTGAAATATTTTTTTGGCAAAATACATTTATAATTATCATCATAGTTGGTTTCTTTTTAGAACATTAGTAAAAACAAATAGTTAAACAATAATAAAAATTTGGTAAATGTTATAGTATAAACAAAGTTTATTTAATTAGATTTGTTTATTATAACTACATAATTAAATTAACTTTACTATAACAAACAAAATAGAACAATAATTATCTTTCGTATTAATGATTATAATAATTTTTGAAGTATTTAATAGTACATTTTTTACAATTGTTGTATAACATTTTAATAACATTTATTTGTTTTTTAATAAACAAAATAAAATAATAAATATATAGTATTTGTATCATATTTCAATAGTAAAAACTAGATAAAAAAAAGCAGATATAGGATGAAATATATTTTTGCCTTTTATTCAAAACAATAAATTAATAACACAACTAAAACTATAATAAAAATGTAGTTAAAATATGAACAAATCCAAAAATGTATTATCTTCCAAAAAATGATTGGTAACAAATACCTAGTTTTACGGGATTAATAACATTTTTATAACAAAAATACAAACATAAAAATAACAACAAAACAAAAAACAAAAGTTACAATTTGCCAATTAAAAACCATAGCACAAATTGTCAAAAGATTTGTTATTTTAACATGACTAAAAACAATAATACAATTGTTACCAGAAATTGTCAACAACCAAACATTATATAACACATCATAACATTATCAAAATATAATATCAAACAAATCGATAAGACATAATCAATACCTGATTAAATGGTGAGACTTTCTGACTTGAATTTTCATAATTAATTGTCAAGAGATAGTTCTTGTAGTTTTAATAGTCTCTCGCCCTTATTCTGATTCATTGAGTATAATTCGCGCATTGGCACTTCATAGTCCTTCTACATAATTTCTCTTCGGATTCAAGCACTCAAATAGTGTTTTAACCTTTTTAATTTTCAACAGTTTAACTTAAGCGTTTCCTAACTCTTAATATTATTTTTTTAATTCGTTTTCGTTTTATGTATTGGTTTATTTATTTTTACTTTTGTTCCAGTGTTAGACTCTTTGATCGTGTTTCAAGATGGGCAATTATTTACTGACAACTAACTTGACATTATCTCTTATTATCACCTTTCTTTTTCCATTCTTCTTCCAAACATCAAAGTTGAAAAACCTTTGGTACATCATGTCTAGCGAAATTAATTTCTTGTCAATTTCCGATACCATTCCATCCAGGCGCATTTTATGGAAAAAGGAAAACTCGCCCCTTGAGAATTCACCCCTGTAATTTCACAAAAATTCAACATAAGTTCAACAATAAATTTTAGTATACAATAAATAAAATATCTATATTCACTATTATTTATATTAATAGATTAATATAGTTATTTATTATTAATATATACATGTGGTGTTTAAAAGAAATTTATTTTAACCTTACGATACAATTACTGTTTTAGGAGAGCTTACTCAATTACTTCATTTGAGTAAGCAGAATTATTTATTTTTTAATTTTTTTTCAATTAAAATCTTTCAACATTGTTTCAAATGATTTACATTTTTTTGTGATACAACAACAAAGAAACAAAAAATAATGAGTTTTACACTCTTATTTTGTGGCATGATAAAGTTTTACAATCATCATCATATAGAGAATAAAAACATTTTAAAGTGTCAATTGAACCTTTCAATAAATTGTTTGACTATGCTAATCAATTAAATAACTCTTCGAATTCTGCATTGTTTAATTTTTCCAATACATTGAAAATTTATTGTCACTTAATTTGTCAATAAAATTCACGTTTTCTTCACTTTCGACAATTTCTTTTACAATTTCACCGTTATCATTAAAATTGTATTTTATTCCATGAATCATCACAACCTCATTTTTATTGAAAAAGTTCACCAAATTAGTTTTTGTTGGGGTTTTGACTGGAATTTACTAATTAAAAATTGACTTATTCCAGTTGAAACAATAGTGTTTTCATTAACTTTTATTTTTAAATCACCATTACCATCAAATAAATCAAATAATAATTGTGTATTTGAATTGTAATAAAATTCGAGACCAACGACTTCTTTTTGTTCGTTGTAAGATTGGGTTATTTGTTTTTAAACTTTGTTTTTTTAACTTCCCACTTTCTTTGTTTTGTTTCAGTGTTAACCAAAGTTGAGTTGCACCCAAGTGTTGGCCTCTTCGATGTTTGATTGTCAATCATTATGGGTTTGGTTTCTTATGTTTTTTGATTATTTCAGTTAAAACCAAGTCTTGTATATTTTTCTGTTCATCAGACCATATTGGTACATTTATGGGAGTCATCATGTTTCTTTTTGAAATTAAAGTAATTGTATGATTATTTGTTAACATAAAAACGGTAAAAGATTCAGCCTGTCAAATGACAGCTGAATTCAAAAATACTATATTTAATTAATTGATAAAAATAATTTTTTACTTGGAAACCATCTTTGAGTAAGCTCTCCTTAAATAAAACACCAAATTTATTTTCTGAACTTAATATGATACACAAAAATTTACCTTGTGACGACTCTTTTGAAATGCAAACAGTAAACAAACCAAATTCGCAAACAATAATTTATAGGTTTTCTTTTTTTCTTCAATTTTTGGAAATGTTTCAATAAAAACACTAATGGTATCAGCGTTTTCATCAACAAAACACTTTTTTCAAAAAAATGTTTTATAAAATAATCACAAGGTTAAACAAACTACAACAAATGATCATTTTATTCGTGTTTAATATTATATAACATTTTTTTATAAAATAATGTGCTTATATTAAATGACATTAAACATCAATTATACTTATTGTTAAACATTTATTGATTTGATTGTATTTTAAAATTTAAAACCATTATGAATATTAAAACATCGTGATTTTTATTGGGGTTGAAATACAAAAACATTTATTTAAACAATGGAATTTTATAAGAATTCATCATCAAAATTTCCTTCTCCTCCACATTATGTTATATTACAATCTAAAAGAGGCGAAGAAATGTCTCATGTTGATGGTTATAAATTTTCTTCAAAAGATCGCGCTACCGGGTCTTTTTGTTGTAGAATATGTGGGAAAATAATTTGGTGTCATCGATATTAATATGGTCTATTAAACAATTTTAAATTTCGTGGTAAAAAAAGAACAAGACATGAAAATTTTGATTATTTTGATGATTACTACATGTGTCTGCTTAGATATTCTTCAAAAAGCAATTACTCGACATATAAAACGACTTCAAAAATAGTCGCTAAAATTATTTTTGTAGTTTAACCAAACGATTTTCAACTGGAGAAAGGTTTGTGAAATTAAATAAACAAATTGCTCTGAATCCAACATCAACTGATCAAATTATTTTTACAGATGAAGAAAAAAAAATTAATATTATATAGTGATAAAAAATGGTTATAATTGGGAAAAAAAGAATATTTTACTTTTATTTGCCAATCAACAATACTTCTCATTGATGGCACTTTCAAAACGTGTCCAAGTCTGTTATTTATATCTAATAAACTAATATAAATAATATTACATATCGTTTAAAAATTAACTTTTATTAATATTTTTAATATTAATATTGATATTGATGTTTATCACAATAAATTGAACAATTTAAGAACAAAAAAAAATAAT
>NW_004440180.1:323252-338200 GCF_000330505.1 Entamoeba invadens IP1
TTTTATAAATATCGATTATTTTTTCCAAGTAAAAAACAGAAAAACAATCTTCAAAAACCATTTTTTTACTTAAATAATTTTTAAGCATTAAAAAAAATCCAAATAAAATTTGAAATAACAGAATTTTTGTTTGAAAAAAACACACGAATAATACCAAAAGTGCATTTTAGTACAAAAGCAAATAAACTTGGTGTCAATCTTTTTCATTATCAAACATTTTATCAATTAATGAAATATTCACAAAACAAGCATTAGTTTAAAGATTAGTATGCTTAACAGTGTTGTCACAATAACAATAAAAAAATAAAAAAGGATTTGAAAACTTATCTTTGTTGGGTTTTATAAAGTCGACATTCTCTTTGAGCATTTCAGTGAGAACAACATTTTTAAAATATCCAATAACAAAACAACATTGTTATTTTGTATTATTGTTTTTTTCTGGTGTTGTTCTTTGACTTGTGTCTGTCAAAATTATCAAAAATTACTGTAATTTATTTTGGCGTTTTTAAACACTTTATTTCATTTTTTATTCGGAAAAGATAACCACAGTTTGTTTTTAATTAAAAATATTTTTTAACAATTGTAATATTCAGTTGAAACTTGACACAAACATCCTTATCCAATTTACTTAAACGTTCATTTTTGTGCTTTTATGTCAACAATGCTGTGTATATGTTGTGAAATGTCGAGTTAAGGTCAAATCAAATAACAGGATCATGTTTTTAGAAAAAATTTGGCTAATATTGCGAAATTTTCCCGAAATTGTACTAAAATAATTAAATGGTATTGGTATTTTTTTCAAAATAAAGTCGGTACTTTCGATTTTTTGTTTTTTATTTTTAAAAAAAACTAAATTAAAAAATGGGACTTAAAGAAGTTCTAAAAATATGACGGTACAGACTTTTTAAAAACAGTTTACAACATATTTTTAATTAAATTTTTGACATTTTCCATATAATTGTTTATGTCAGTCAACAAACATATGTTCTCAAATGGTTTTTGTTTTATTTTTTTATTCTTTTGGTCCAAATATCTAAATTATTATTATTTTTATAGTTATAATTTGTTTTTCAAGACACTTTTGGTCTTATCATTTAAAGAAATGTATAAAGTGAAGTTTTGAGCAAATCATTTAAAACCTTCCTAAACAGCATATTTATAATATACGTGATTTTTTCTTCAAATTGAGATATACACAATCTCTTGTAATATAAATCGTTTATTTATTGTAAAAAATATAATACCATTTTTTTAAAAAATTATTCTTATTAAATTGATTTTTAATTCTATGCTCAAACTTAAAATGTTTCTATTTTTACACATGTTTACAAATAGTTTTTTTCCTTTTTAATTATAACACAAAACACTTTTCAACAATTTTTAATGTAATATCCATTTTGAAATTATTTATGACATTAAAAGCACAATAAAAAAAGTAAGTTCGTCGATTGTAACACTATTGTGTTCAAATTGATATCTGACCTTCCATTTTTGACTTGCAGTTCTATATAATTAACGCGCATTTATGTAGCCTAGTTTAAAAAAGAATAAAAATTAAATAGAATAAAATGTATCGTCTGACAGAGATAAAGGAAATGTAAAACACCTACAAGAGGTGTTTATGTAGAACATTTTTATATGTCGAGTGTAACGGAAAGGTGTGCGTAAACGATATAAAACTATGAATATTGAGTTATATGATAATTAACTCGGTTCTTTTAGAATTTAAAAAGTAAAAAAATGAATTTATTTTAGAATTTTAGTTGTTTTGTAATAATGTCTAATTGTTGTATTACTAAAATCGTTGCAAAAAATATCTTCAGAAATGCGAACTGTTTTTTGGCTATTTCTCATATTTTAAATTGCAAAACTTTAAGTTTTTAACTTAAAAATTTTTATGAAAGAAAATATTGGAACACAGATGTGTTAACATTTTAAAATTTTATTTTTTAATTATTATTAAAATATAATATATATAATTTATTATCATAAATTATTTTAAAAAACAATATATTATAAATAAAGATATTAAAAAACAATGAAATTGCTAATAATAAAAGCGAAATAAATACTTAGAAAGAAACAATTTACACTTTATAAATCGAAAATAACAAAATTACAAAATCTAAATCCATTGTTGATTCCATATTATAAAATACAAAATGTAAAAGGGCTGCTCTTAACAAAGCAATAAGCGTTGTAAGTAAGAAATTTATATTCCCCAACAATCAATTGGGCATAGCTGTACTTTAGCAATTTAAACGGCACTTCAACTGTTCAAAAAATGCATATTGATTGTTTTAAATTTAACACGACATTATAAGTCTGTAAAAAACATAATGAAACTCTAAATGCAAGCAATAATATGGTTCTGGAATTGAATGCCAAAAATGACAAGTTCTTTTGTTTTGCCACGAAAAGAAAATAAAAAATTGCTGAGGCCAATGAAGAACTCGAAATAGTCTAAAAAATAGCGAAAAAATCCACGATAAAATATTAAAAAAATCAAGAAAATTAAGAAAATTCGAAGAATTTGGTGAATGATAAAACTCGCTTTTGGTAGAAAAAAAATACAATGATTGTGGCCAACTATTTTTGGCGCTTAACTCACACAAAAATAGCGTTGAAGTCGAGAAGAATTTCGTTGATTAATTTGATTAATCAAAGAAGATGTAAAATCAAGTCAAAACACCCAAGGCGAAATCTTATCATTTAAACTTCTAGCCAATGCATCAACTTCATTTTCATTGAAAAAAGATCATGTTGGATATCGGAACCGATTATCTTTGGTCACAATTTGATGTATTGTAATGGAAAAGCTTACAATACGGATGATGTTGAAATTCCAATGAAAGCAAATTGTAGTTTGATTTCTGGTATCCGGATTGTTGGCTCGAGACTTTTGGCTTGAACCAAAAGTCTTCCAATTGTTATAAATATATATCTTATTTTTACTTGTTATTTGGGGAAACTGTTTTTAATTATATGCGATCTTTCTGGTTTCAAACAAAGTATATTTAATAAATAAATATTATTTATAAGTAAAATGATTCAAATTATGAACAAAAATAACAAATTAAAAATAAATTATTTTGGTTTAACTTTTTTGATGCTTTTTCTTGTTTTGTAACCACCAAAATACTTTCTTTTAAAAAAGATGTATATAAGTCTTTTCTTTTGTAACCTTGGTATCATTTTTATTGTTTTTTCTTTGTATGTTTGTTTTGACTGTTTTAGCATTATTATTTTAATGCCTGTTTTTTTATTTTCAACCTCGATAATAGTTTCTGATAATTTTTCTTAAAATATAGAAAATTCATCTTATATAAATTATTAATTGTGTTTAGTTTCGACAATAAATGGTGTGTTTTGACAATTCGTTTCAATTAAATTTACAAACGTTTTCAAAAAATCTTTTATGTTTGTCAAATTTGGGTCATTTCAATTAAAATAGTCAATTGATTTGAAATAGTGATTTCATAACTTTTTTAAATATCAATTTATCAATAACATTTATTATATTTGTAATAAATTTGAAATTGGGTTTTTCAAGTTTTTCATATGTAAATTTTACATCTTTTATCTGTTTGTTAATTTTTTGAACAAATTCTTCTTACTCTTCTGAGTTTGCCCTCTTCAACCTTCTCAAGTCTGGCCATTTCATTTTTTGAAATTGCAAATGCGATCAATACACACCCAATGCGTTGGTTTCTTGTTTCCAACAAATTTGATGATACAACTTTGAAAATTTTCACGAAAAGTTGTTGGTTTTGGTTTTATTTTTATACTGATTCCACATTGTAACAGAATATTTATTATATAACCAAGTTTTTTTTTCATAATAAGTATTGATTTTATTAATATCACAATCGTTCATTTTTTCACTTTCCATTTTTACTTTATTAAACACATCAAAAACTTTCTATGTTTCGAAAAAAAGCCAAGATCTTTAGAGTTTTAAATGTGTCAAAAAATAGAATAGTCAAGTCGCCCTTTCATTCCATTGTTAAACACAAATCTCCGAAGACATTGACCATAATGAAAGAACATCCTTTTTATGGTTTTAGTTAAAAATTTGATAAAAATTTTAACTAAAATAAAAATAAAAGGATAAAATAACAGTAACTTCGTAATCAATCATGGTATCAATGTTGTTGCTGAAAATGATATACCATTTTCTTTACCATATTTTATCATGATCGTCAACATATCAATATAAGTTTGTTTGTCTTTGCCTTTCAATAAACAATAAAATAACCTAAAACATTCGTCATTTTAAGCTTTATATGGACAGTGTATGTTTGATAATAGTTATGAGGTGTTGATTCAAATGTTCCATCCATTGAATAAAACTCGATGGCATACTGTTGGTTTTTAAAATTTTTTGTTGCAAAATACTGTACATATGTTGGTACAATCAACCAAATATTCAAAATGGTTGGGGTTGTCTGTAAGAAGATTATTTGGATTGCTTAGTTTGTTTTTCTGAATATTTTCATGCCTGAACTCATTCTTGGAGGGTATTTGACAAAATCAAAAGTAGACATTGCTTCACTTGGAGTTGATGTTTATGGACTTCAAAATGTAATTGTTTTTATTTCTTTTAAACTGGTCAACTTGTTAAACAACTTTGTCAATTGTTTGCTGTGTTTGTTTATCTTTGAAATTTGTAATTTATGAATTTGATAGTACTTCCTTCTGTTACACTATTTGTATTTATACAACATTTGCAACCGTTTCTATGTTGGGAACATTTGTATATATTTTAACTGCAACTGGCATGATAAAAGGGTATATCTCCAATTTCAGGTAATGCACAATTTCTACTGCTCATAATAGTTGTAATGTCATACAATTGTGAAATATTTCATTGTGATTGATTATGTTTTGTTCAATTATTTGTTGTATAATTGAAAAAAAATATGTGTTGTTTATTTGTGGTATAAATTCGTTTGTTAAAATTACTCACATTTGAATTATATTCAAATAAATTATTAACATGTTGGATTTGTGGTATTGTTTGAAATAAATTAGAAGATATTAACAAATAATAATAATGTTGAAAAAGTAAACATGGATTTATCATATTGTAATTGTAACCATAGTGTGGATATGCCATATAGCTGTTACTTGGTTGCAAAAACGTTTTATTTGTTTAATTTTGAAAATTGCGTGTTATATCATAATAAGAGTAAATCGTCAGAGGAGTATTCAGTTGTATTAAAATAAAAATAACAATACTTATTTTAAACAACTTTTTATTTTGTGCAAAATTATTCATGTTTATTATAATACCATTGTATGAATATATTTGTAAATTTTTATAAAAGTCTGTTGATTAGTATTTTAAAAATGTTGTTATAGCCAAAAATCCAATATTATCAATTGAAAAATCCCGATAATAAAAATAATAATAAAACCATTTAAAAATAAAAAGATTTAAAAGATTTTTGGCTTGAGCATAATGGGTTGAGCCAATAACACGGTAATCCTGATTTTTAATTAACAATATTTTAAAAAACACAACAAGGAAATTTACTATATCAGTTTTTATATTATAATACACCGTATCTAGCATCGCTAATTAAAAACCATAAATTCAGAGTAAATTTATATTATTTATATTATTTGACATTCTCAAAGAAATGCTGGTTGTTAATTGTTTTCTTTGTATTATAAATCGATCGGTTTCACCTATTAACAACACCACAGCAATGACACTTATTTGGCTAACTATATTAAATGGTCTGCCGGTTGGTTTATATTACTCTTAGATATGCTAAGGAGGAATTACAAACTCCACATTTCTTGCTTTTTGAATGTTTAATATGGATAAAAAGTTAAAAATTTAAAAAATAAAACAATAAATATATATTTCAAAAAAGAAAAAAGCTATTTATTATAATTAAAACAACTATATTTATAGTTAGTTTTTTCCATTATTAAAAATCAGACTTTACAGAATGTCTATTTTACCTTAGACAACACAAATAATAAAAAAATAAGCAACTGTTTTGACAATCCATTTTGATCAACTAACAATTGAGGAGAAAAACTATACTATTTTGGATGGATAAACAATAAAATCACCGACTTAAATGCCTAAGTCAACATATTCAGAAATAAGGTGACTCTACGAAGATGACAAGGATTGTAGAAATGAACAAAAAATATCAAGAAAAATTAAAATAGTTCAAGCCGATATTGATAAACAGAGAAAAATAACACCCAATTAAATTCTCTGTTGATTATTATAAGATAATAATTTTGAAATAACAGTATGAACTGAAACTATTGAAAAGAATACTCATATATGTCAACAAAAAAAGTCAAGACTATATGATACTTGAAGGATACGTCAAAAGAACAAAAATTTGACAAATAATGAGATAAATGCAACATTTTGAAAAAAAATGTGTCTAAAAAACAGATTTGATAACTTTTGAACAAGTCGCTATGAATTACAAAAAAGTCAACCACGTGCTTGACATAAACTGTTCTTCCTCTTCCATCATGTGAGATGCCAATTATCAAGCACCTGCTGGTGCGCCTTTTCGACTTCATTAAACAGAACAAAGCTGTATGTGTTCTTTATGACTGTCTCTATCAGTTGTCCATTTTTGTCGTGTCCAACGTTATCCGGTGGCGCTTCAATCTGACTTGAGACGCTGTGCAACTCAGTGTATTCACACATGTCAATTCTGACGTTGTTTTTCTCGTTGTCAAAAAGCTTATCTGCAAATGTTTTTGCAAGCTCCATCTTGTCAACACCACTTGACCCAAGGAACATAAATGACTTGGTTGTTATTTGTCAGATGAAAGACAACTTCTGCTTCTCAAAATATTACCAACAACTCTCTTGTACAGCTCGTCCCCAAGTTTCAGGAGTCTTGTCTTTTTGTTCTATGTCATTCTGTTTGTTGAAATGCCTGCCCGTTTGATCTTCATTTTCTAATAATTGTAGGCCATTAGTAACAACATTGATGTCTCTTTTGTTTGGTTTTTTAATTCTGCGTAACCTCGAGATCTCTTGTTGTCTTGTTCAGCTCTCTCTGCAATCTTAACTGTCAGTTATGTGTCTTTTTTTCCAAGTTTTTGATTTCCTCTGGTTGCGAGTTTTTCTGTGTTAAGAGTGTTGCTGACGCCGTCAATTAATTGCATTGTTGCGCGAGCGTAGTAGTAGTCGTATCTCTTTGACAGTGACGCAGCTGCAACAAAAGCATTTCCGCGACTGTCAGTCCATAGGGGGCTTGTTCCTAATACATTGGCGTACAAGACAGTGTGGCTTTATGAACAGAATAAGTTTGATCTTCGACTCTTTCACTTTTAAAAAACAGCATTAAGTCGCTTTTCAAACATTCCTTTGAACTGCCATCAGCAATCAGTGCACCCATATCAAGTGCAATGACTCTGCAAGTTCGAAGAAACAATATTTTACTTCTGGCTGCCTTAAACATTCACAATGATTGTTTTATAAAAACCAAGTTCAACAATCGATGGTAAAAAAAGACTCTTTTTATTCAACAATATAACAAATTTGTTGTGGTTTTGTTTGAATTTTTTTATTTATTTATTGAATAGTGTTATTCTAATTAAATATTCAAAATAAAGAATAACAATTTTTATGATATTTTTTCTTTCAAAACAACATACAATTATTTGGGGTGATGTTTTGTAAATGATTTTTAAACATTTAAATAATGTATTATATTAAATTTATAAATTTATTGTTTAAGAATAGTATATTTTGAAATATTTCCTTAATATCTTAAAATAGTGAATTATACATTAATCTATAATTTATTAAAAATGTTTACAAAAAAACAAATTTTTCAATATTTAAAGACCGAATAACTGAGAATAACAAAATGCGTGGACTTTCTGGTTATCACATCATGATAGTCTCGAAGTACCTTAAGACTATCAAAGACTTTATTAACTTAGAGTTGGTATGCAAGAAGTTTGGTGGCAATATGGAGAAGTTCCACTTCAACCCGATTCCGTTAAATTCCAAAACATTTGTATACTTTCCAAACATTGAGACACTTCATTTGTGGGATGAAGAAGATGAGAATTTTGGCAATGGATTTATTTCGATCAACACCGAAGAAAAAGTAGAGTGTGAAAATAAAGGTGTTTTGAAGAGAGAATTCTTTCGAATCATTGTGTGGTTCAGTGTTAACTTTGAAATTGTTAACAGAAACAAAAATCGAAACATTGAGTTTAAAAATATCACTTACACTCAAAATGATAGAAAGAAATTTGGTAACAACATACCATCAAGTGTTACATCAATTGGTAATGAATGTTTCTTTGAATGCGATAGTTTGAGCAGCGTTACAATACCATCAAGTGTGACATCAATAGGCAGATGTTGTTTCAGTGGATGCAGTAATTTGAGTAGTATTACAATACCATCAAGTGTAACATCGATTGGTGTTTATTGTTTCAGTAGATGCAGTAGTTTGAGTGGTATTACAATACCATCAAGTGTAACATCAATTGGTAGTAGTTGTTTCTGTGTATGTAGTAGTTTGATCAATGTTAACATACCATCAAGTGTGACATCAATTGGTAGTAGTTGTTTCTATAGATGCAGTAGTTTAAGCAGTGTTACAATACCATCAAATGTGACATCAATTGGTAGTAGTTGTTTCAGTGAATGCAGTAGTTTGAGCAGTATAACAATGGCATTTGGTGTAACATATATTGGTGATGATTGTTTCAATAAATGCAGTAGTTTGAGTAGTATTACAATACCATCAAGTGTAACATCAATTGGTGAATATTGTTTCAGTAGATGCGATAATTTAAGCAGTATTACAATACCATCAAGTGTGACATCAATTGGTAAATGTTGTTTCGAATCAAATACAGTAGTTCATCGAAATTAATTTACTTAATAATTAATGATTATTATTGTTTTTAAAAAATTTAATTAAATTATAAATTGTTATAATTATTATTTATTAAAAATAAAATATAATTGAAAAAGTCAATTAATTATTTCTCGAAATTGATTTTATCAATTTATTCAATTTCGCAAAGTATACAAGGAGGCTCCTAAAGCCGGCCCCACTCCCCCACCCACCTCCTGGGAACAGAGATTACTTAAATGTAAGATTGTGTAAAATGGTGAGTATATACCACGTCATCAAATAATACTAATACAAGTTAATATCAAATATAATTAATAGAGATTTAATCATAATAAATACTACTTCTAATTAATAAATAAAATAGATATAAACTGAAAATCATAATGTGGTAGTAAACTATTTTTTAATATTATTTTATTATTTTTAATAGTTTATTTCAAAAAATGTTATTTTCTTTGTATAATTCTGCGCTTTCTTTAAAGCAAATTATTAAAATTATTGAAATTTACAAGAAAAGAAGCGTTTTTTAAGACAGAAATTGAAATATTGTTAATGACTAGGGTCTTTACGAAACTAAAAAATAATTAAATAACATGACCGATTCAGAAAAATATCGATTGCAAAAAATTGAAGGAGCGAGAAAAGCGCTTTTAAAAGGGATGACATACATGGAAGTTAAAAACATGTTTTTCATGTCTTTTCGTGACATTTCTTCTTTAAAAAAAAGATATTCAACAAGACAAACCAGTGGTATTTCATAAAAGAGGAAGACGGCCAAAATTTGATAAAGAATTCACACAGAAAGTTACAGATCTAACTTTAAATGACGTTTTTTCATCTTCAAAAAAAGTCGAAAAAGAAGTAAAAAGCAGTGCATCAACAGTCAACAGAACCAGAAACAAAGAAGGATTTATTTTTACCAAACAAACAAGTAGACCGTATATGAAACCAATTCATTTTAAAAAGCGACTTGATTTTTGTAAAAAAACAGACCGAAAAACGTTCGAAAGTTGATGCATTCAAAAATGGACAACAAGGACTATATTCACAGACGAAAGTCGCTTTTGTTTGTTATCGGATGGACGGTACATTTGGAGGAAAAAAGGAGAACACCCAGAAGAGTCCTTTGTTGATTGTGTAAAATACAATGTTTCTACTATGGTATGGGGTGGTATTGGAAAGAATTTCAAAACCAAACTGTCTTTTTGCCAAGGTAAAATGAACAAAGAAGGTTATATTCAAATGTTAAAAGACAATGGGGTTTTGAAGAAGCTAAAAAAGTCTATGGCAAGAGATTCTATTTCATGCAAGATGGAGCTCCGTGCCATACAGCCAAGTATACAAGCGAATGGTTTGAAGAAAATGGCATCAGAGTAATAAAAAATTGGCCGCCATACTCGCCAGATTTGAATCCGATCGAGCATTTGTGGAGTATAATGGAAATGCGTTTGAGAATAATGAAGAGTGCTTTTAAAAATTTGAAAGAACTTGAAAATGAACTAAATGTCGTGTGGAATTCCATATCTTATGAAACAATCAACAACCTTATTGATTCAATGCAAAAACGTTTCGATCTTTGTATCGAGAATGATGGGCAATTCATTGGTTATTTGCTATAATGACTGAATTAACAACTTTATTTAAACCGCTTTATAAACATAAATATTTTAGTGCTTTAAGGTAATTATTTCTTTTATTTTAAAGTATTTTTCTTTAAAGTACTAAATATTTTTTTAAAAAATAAAGTGGTAGTGAGATAAGAAAAAAAGAGTAACAAAGGTATATAAATATAGTAAAAAATTGGGTTTATTAGGGTTCTGTATTCTATGGTAATACCAATTTGTGGTTTCCAGTTTATGTAATTGTAGAAATTTATTCAATTTTTTTAAGTAAAAAATTAAAAAAAAAACGTTCATTTCATACAGCCATGACAAGGACACCTTAATGTTCTATAAATAGAACAATTTAATAAGATAATTTATTAAAAATGACAATTCAAGCAATCACTTATTCCCAATAAAAAGTTAGGGGGTTGTTTTGTGCAAAGACATTTTTACTTTTTAAAGAGTTCTACAACAAAGCTAATTTGACTGTTGTTATGTTGTAAATGCTTCAAAACTCGAGATAGTTTTATATTTGATTAATGAGTGTACAAATAAGATATAAAATTATACTGAAAATCCATTAAAGAACAAATTGGTGAACTAAAAGTGTTTTTGATATGGCAGAAGCTATTGAAAATACTCAACTTAAGCTCAAAAACAAAAAGTTAATGTTTGATCAAGTACAATTGATTGTGTTGGATCACTTTGTTGGCAACTCGATTGATAATGATGTTTCCAAAAATTGCTTAATGTATTTTCATTGATAAATTATAATGAAATCAATTTTTGTATTAAAGTTAGTTATTTAAATTAAATTTAAAAAAACAAAATACCGAGACATCAGAACAATTATCTCAACAAATTATCACTTTAAAAACTTGTATATTCAAATGAGTGATTATAAATATTCAAATGAATCTTTAAAGGAGATATTAATAGGGAGAATAAAACTTATATTTCAAAAAATGTAATTTGTTTTATTACGAAACAAACAACAGATATTATATTATTATTAGTACAATACAACAAACAAAACATTATTGTTGACAAAGTTGAGCTTATATATTTTTAAAGTGGTCCAATTAATATATAACAAAGTTGGCAATACAAAGTAGACTTTTGAAAATTCTTAACGTTGTCATTTAAGTTGTTGTAAACTGGTCTATGTTGGCGAGACAATTACAAACCTTCCCAAACACTTTATAATTGCTGACGGTTTAGTTTGATACATAAAGTTTGAAGTAGTTAATGTATTCATTTTACTTTATATTTCAAAAGAATATTCTATGATATCCACACACTTACAAGTGACAATCAACATGTTCTTATTTTACAAATCTTTGTGTGTATTTAGTTAAAGTCGTCTGCTTAACATGTTATAATAAATATTTATTGACTTTCATTTGTTATTAGCATCTAAGAATATTTTTCTATATGAGTAAAATATAATTCAAGTGACACAATCAAATTCATATGAACTTCTTAAAACATCGTTGTTCTTCACTAACAACATTGGAGAGGATTCTGGGCATTTGGTTAAGCAATCACTTTTACTTGGAATTGAATTGATCCAAGTTGCTGTTTTATGGCACAAGTCTTATCATTATAAGAGGAAACATAGTTTTGTATCAAACACAACTTCGACGTGATGTTATTGGTATCACAACCACATTAAGAATATTTTGAAAAAAGTCTTGGAACAGAATGATAAGTCCCCTTCAATTGAATAAAAATAATTAAAATGAGTACTATTTTTTGCTTTTAAACGAAGAATGAGATGGCGATAAATAATGACACTGAGATCAAAGATTCAAATAAAATAAAATTTAAAATCTACATAATAATCAACAAAGTAATCAATTCAGTCTTCATCTTGGAGTTTCTACAAGTTTCCATTATAACAATGGAATTATGATATTCAAAAGTTGTAGTACACAAGACGTACAAATCAGAATACATAAACAGCATTACACAATTTGAAAAATTTTTACATGGTCTTCAACATCATCACTTCAAAACAACGTCCACACAAGTTAACAATTGTCAAGTCAAGTACATATTATGTTTTAAATGCACGAAGATTTGAAACAATACAAAAAGTTGTATTTTTTTGACTTGTTGACGTTTTGCTAGTCATCAAATTTGTGGGCACCAACACACTATTTGGATATTTTATGTTATCGAGTTATTCCATTGATATCAATGAAAGTTTTGATACAATGCAATTGTCTGACACATAACATTTGTCAATTAATGAATGTGGAGATATTTGAATAACACTGTTACCATTTAAAATGACACTTCATTTTGATGATAGAATAGATTTACAGATAGTCAAAATATTAGAAATATTTTAAGAGTTTTTTGAAATGAATTTGGTTATCATTCTGAGGCTCGAGAATGTTTCTTCAAGTGTGCAAAATAAACTACAAACAAATTTCAGACAAAATGTTCCGCTAATGTCAATGGTCGAATACATTTTGAAAGTTGAATACTGATATTCACAAAGTCCTATGTAACAGATACAAACATGTTGTTGTTGGTATTAAATATCTCGAATATTTTGGAGTATTAGCATAACTCGTAAAGTTTCCTAAATGAAAATAATTTAGTTTGATAACGAATGTGATATATTCAATGAAATGAAAAAACATTAATAAATTAATGTGAGTGTGTTATAGAAGACTTACAAATCAACTCCATATTATACAGTGTTAACTTTGTGTATAATTTATTTTTAATTGGAATAGCTTTGGTATTTAAAATTGTATTTCTATTTTTTACTTAAATTGTATTTTTAGTAATTTATATAAATTAATATTAATAAATATAGTTTTTATTAATGATTATTTTAAATATTAATATTGTTTTTTCACATACTAACACCAATTTTTAATCATAGTCCTAATTTACCAATTTTTAATATTTTCATCAGTGGTTTTAAAGTTCTCATACAACACCAACACATTATTAAGAGTGTATTATTAGCGAAGAAACAAATTGATTTAAATACTGTACAATAAAATAAAGAGTTTGATAATAAATAAGAATGGGCACTTGGAAAATATGGCAAACACGTCAAATGGTATTTTTTGAATAAAAAACAAGAAAACACTTCAATTTCAGTATATTATTTTCTGATTGATATAACATTAAAATGGTTAATTTATTATAAATTTATAATTTTTGAAAGCATACTATAAAATCAAATTACCAATCTTTTTAATCAAATTGATTTGGTTTATTCACTTTGCTGTGTCTTATTCATTACCATAATTGTCTTAGCCAAAAAAATATATCGAAGTATTAACTGTCTTTTAGTTAGTTTCACAAATAATACAAATTTGGTATATCGCTTGTATCATTCTGTTGGTGTTTAAATGCAACAAGTTATTAACCTTTCTAGCAAAGGATTTAAAGAGAGCTATATTCAATTATCTAAATAAATTAATACATTTGTGTTTTATTATTATTGTTTCACAAAAATATTTTATTGTTTAATAATAATTTTTCTAACAAAAGTTTTGTTTGTTTTGTAATAATAAATCAGTCAGGTCTATTTAATCGTTTTTTAAATATATTTTTGATTAATAAAACATTTTTGTGTTGTATGTTTGTATGTACGTATAGAATAAACATATAGTTGTTTTTGTCATTAAGTTTAAAATGTTTTGAACTATATTTAATTGTTTTATTATTATATAAATTCAAAGGTTTAAACTATCCGTTGTTAATATCTAAAATTAAAATTTTCACTAGTAAAAATGTCTTTCTCATTAATTTTTATTTTTGAAATGTTCATAGAATAAGTCAGACAATATAATTGGCAGTTTTTGCCACAATAATTTTTTTGTATCAGTCATGCCTAAGAAAAAATTGCTTTTCATAATAAATTGAAGAGGCTGTTTTTTGCGGCAAAAAAAATAATCATTTTTGGTAAAGCCATTTTAAAAATACGCAAATAGACGGGGCATTAGGTAATATCGAATTGTGATTCCAGAAAATTCAATAATTTTTATCAAATTGTTTTTGATAAATTAACAATTTGTAAATATTCATCGTTTTTTTATGTTTTATTAGCACACTAAAAGCAGAAATTAAATTAACAAAAAAAATAAAAATAAAATTAACAAATAATTATTATAAACATTTTTTCTATTATTATTATTATTAACACAAAAAATAAAATCAATTAATTAACAAAAAACAACATTTTAAAATATTTAAGATTATTTTTGTCAAATTAACAGACTCATAATTAAATTTATTTAACAAAAAAAAATAAATTAACATTATATAAATATTTATTGAATATTCTTGTAAAATTAACACAGCGAAATTTTACATATTATTCAACGGCAATTAAATTAACATATTAATATCATTAATATTTTTTACATTATAATATATAAATATTATTTTATATTATAATATATCAAATTAACACATTATTATGTAAATAATT
>NW_004440180.1:338300-342486 GCF_000330505.1 Entamoeba invadens IP1
GAAAATGTTTATTATTCAATGATTTTCATTGTACAATTTGTGTTTGTCTTTACAGAACAGTTACCAATTCAATAAAGTGATGAATTTTTAAATTATAATAAAACAGACATAATTTAACAATTAAACAATAATGTTCTTATTGAAATCTCATCATAAAAATATTTAAGTAACTGAATTATATTTTCAATATAAACAATAAACATATAATTTGAATAAAATGATGTTATGCACATTATCTACATAGAAAGTTATGATCATTTTACAACATAGAATAAAAATTGCATTGCAATTAACAAATTTTTACATATAATGAAAAATCATTTATGTTAAAAAATGATATATATAAATTATTCAATTTATCTTTCAACATTTATATAATTTTGTTAATACTTATTAGTGTATAAAGTTGTTGTTTTATTATTTTATTTTTAATTCTGTTTTTTTGTTAAAATAAATGTATTGTAAAATGAGTACATTGGTCATTAACGTGCCAAACAATGATGATATAAGCCGTTGATTTGTTTGGAATACAATACATTTAAAAAATTTATAATAAATTACACACAGTTGGTTAATAATGACATCAATAAAAAAACATTTTTATTACATCTTTTGTATTTTGATGATCAACAAAAACATTTAATTAAAAATATAAAACATTAACAGCCCATATGTTTCAAATCATAAACCAATAGAAGTTGACGCTTTACTTTGTTAAAATAACAAAAACACAACAATAAACATAATTTTCAATACATAGACAGTAATATATAAATAAGGTATAATAAATAGTATATTAATATAACATTTAAAAAAGGTTATATTTTACATATACATTGAAATCAATAAACTCGAAATTATGACTTTTATGTATTCGAACTCGATTTTTTGTAAAAAAAAACATTTTAACATTTAAACAAAAGTGGGTAAATTTTCTATAAATTACAACTTCAATATATATTTATTGTTTAAAAACACTTGACAACATATCAACAACAATATTGAAATATGTTTTCAAAAAAACACATAACTATAATTTTTTATTCATTTTAATCCTTAGACTACATAAAATTTTAATATTTTATGTATACGTTTAAGTAAGTTGCAATTTAAAATTTTAAATTGGTGTAAACTGTGATATTTTTTTTAATTTTAGTGTTATCTTTTAAACTTTTAGTTTGATGTATCATTTTACACACTGAAAAGTTAACATTATTATATTTTGAGCAGTTTTTTAATCACAAGTGTAGCAATAAACGATAAAAACCCAATACCCCAACTGTTGTTATCAAATTATTAAAAATTTTTTATTAATTAATACTTCCATTTTTATAAATCATACTAATTGTGGTATTATCAAAATATACTTGTTCACTTTTTGTGTTGTAATATGAAAAATAATAAAATGATTGTTAAAAAAATATTTGGATATAATATCTCGCCTTCACATTATTATCAACAAAAAGCTGTTGAGTTAAAACTGAGGATATCTAACTAGTTACACAATGAAATTAATAAAAATAGTTTATATTTGATTATTTTTTTGTTTCAACAAATCGTCAATGCAAATACATATAATTACAATCAATAATTTAAAAAATAATAATGTCATTAACAATCATAATTCAACCAAAAAAAATAATTTATCAATTACATTTGTATTAACAATTATGTTTATCTATTGTTAAGATTTTTATTATTTTAATAGTGTTGATTAATTTTTGTGTGAATAATTAGAAACACTTTTTACTAAAGGCTAAATAATATTCAAAATAATAAAAATGTATTTTAATTATATTAAACTATAAATCAAAATAAAACATGAATGATCGATTAAAATATTTAATTTTGATTCGATTATTACCGCATATATTTTTAATCGTATGTGTATTAACATAAAACAGACTATTTTGAAAATAAGAATAAAATTAAAATTTGCAAACTTTTTTGTTGTTAATACTTTGGAGTCAAACTAAAACTGTTAGATTCATATAAAATTTGAAATATCAATAATTATTACAACCATTTTAGTTATTAAAATTTTGTATATCTGTATAAATAAGTATATTATACAAACTAAATATCTGGACTTCTAAAAGGTAATAAACCATTATTAATTAAATATTATAAGATTTTGTATAACAACAGAGAAAATATAAATGTTGTAATTTTTTGAGATTAATAATTAATATCTGACGTGCTTGTTTTATTTATTAAAAAAGTATTTTATGTTTATCAACTACAACACATTTTCAAATGAATAAGATTTTAAAAAACCAGTAACAACTTGAATGCTTAAAAAATAAAAAATACAACCAACAGTCAAGAAATTACCTCTATTTAATTATTTTATTTTATAAATTTTACAATAACACCTAGAATTCAATTATCTTACGTACAACTATTTAATCGGGCTTACACGATACTGAGAATTTACTTTTCTAAACTGTCTCATCTTATCTTTTTGGTTTCATGTTATTGGTAATTCAGTTAATGTTTATATTCAGATTGTGACTTTTTGTAACAATTTATTTCTTTATTTTTAATTTATATTTTGACAGTTATTTCATAATATTACTTTTCAAAGAGTAGTAAAGTAATTGTTTGCATCAACAATAAACATTATGATTATAAGCTGTAAAAAAATCACATATTAATTACAAGTGTATTTTTTTAAAAAAATATATCGACAGTTTTTAGTATACAATTTTATAAAGCAAATATATACCAGAAAATAGCACATTTAAAATAATACAGTTTCGACTATTGTGTTAATAATGGGTTATTAATAACAAATTTTTGTTGCATGTTTGATAAACTTTTAATTGTTGAATTGATAAAAAATAATAATTTAATAAGTTATAAAAGATAATTTATTAAATAAAACTACAATATTTTTATAATAAATTATTATTCAATTTAACTATAAATTATAATCAAATTAATTATAACTATTATTGTTACAATCTTATAGTTAAGTTATTATTAAATTATTTATTAAAAATAAAATATAATTGAAAAAGTCAATTAATTATTTCTCGAAATTGATAAAATCAATTTCGTCAAAACTCAAAGTATACATAGAAGCTCCTAAAGCCCCCCTCTTCCACCCACCTCCTGGAACAGAGATTACTTAAATGTAAGATTGTGTAAAATGGTGAGTATATACCACGTCATCATAAAAATAATAATAAGTTAATATAATAGAATTAAGTGATATAAAGTCAAAAAATATTAGTTTTTAATTGATAAATAAATAATTATTTGTAATTGTAGAAATTTATTTATTTTTTTTAAATAAGAAAATTAAATACCTTTATTTCAAACAGCCATGACAAGGACTACTTAATGTTCTATAAATAGAACAACATATTAAAAATGAACAATAGAAATAGTTAAATATTTAAAATATTAAATTAATTAAAATTTATTAATAGTTAAATTGTTTTTTAGGTTTATTTGTGACTTTATTTTACTATTAATATTTAGTTGTTATTAATTTATTATATAGTTATTATAAATGTATATATTTGTTTTAAGAAAATGTTATTTAATTGTTTTGACAAAATGTACTATTTCATAATATATTATTTATTATATTATATGATACATAAATTCATTGTCTTAAATTAAACATTGGTTGATGTATAGTCAAATTCAAAAACGGACTGATAAATGTTCCACTAATAATTAAACATAAAATACTTATGTTTTTAAATAATCCGATTTTTGGATCAAAAAAAAGTTTAGACGAAGATATCTTTTATTTACTCTTAAAAAAAATTATTTATCAAAGAATGTTTTTTGAGCTTATTTATAATTCAAAAGGTTTTTTGAAGACAAAAAATCCGATTATTATTTCTTATTTTCAAAACAAAATTGTTATAATTAAAATATGTGAAAATAAATAACAAAAACACTTATAAGTTAACTTGTTAAATTTTGAAGTTAAATAATAACGTAGTAATTTGAAAGTTGAATTTAAAAATCATTAATAGAAATAATAATGAAACCATATTTTTTATTATTATTTAATAGAATATTAAAATTAATAAATTTAAAATTAACAGCAATATGATTTGTGGAAAAACAAGGGTGTACAAATAAAATCAGTTCAATTTGGAGAAAAGGGGAGTGTAAAGAAAAAAATACATTTCTTTTTATCTGAATAAATTCGCAAGTGTGG
>NW_004440180.1:342586-344715 GCF_000330505.1 Entamoeba invadens IP1
TTTATATGCGCTGTGTGTAAATCAAACAAATAAATAAATAAAATTGCCAAACGGTAATAAGAATCCGCAACAACTCAACACAAACACATCTTTGTTGTTTGTGTTGAGTTTGAATATTATAACTTGTTTATCTCAATTTTAAGTTTTCATAAAAGTTTTTTGAGAAAAAAAATGGATATAAAACCCATCTAATTTTTCAACAACTTAAGTCATTTTAATAGTTGATATTAATATAATTATAATAATATGTATAGTTTGTTGGTGGTTTTTTATGAATATTTTTATTAAAATTATTTAATTTAAGTTAAATAATTTTTTAATTTGTAAAAAAACAAATATTTGAAATATAATAAATTTTTATTATAATTTATAATGATTGTTATGATAAAAAACACATTCTGTAACTTCTTTGTATAATGTAACAGTATGATATAACGCAGTGACACATTATAGTACTGTTGATGTACATTGTTTGCATATCAAAATTTTTGTTTTTATTTACAACTTAATAAAAAAGATATGTGTCAAAAAGACATATCTTGACTTTTTTATTGTTTTTGAACTTATTTAAAAAATGCTGATATTATAAACACAACTGAGCTTTAATATAGCATCTTCACGAAAACGTCATTGATTTTTACTCGTGAGTATTATAGATATAAAAGAAAATATTTTGATCAAAAAATAATCATTTTCTAAAAAAGCAAATCTCTGAATATTTTTACTATACATTACTATATTATAGAATTTGTCTTGTGAGAATTTAAACTATTTTTAGAAATTGGGTTTTGAAAAACTATTACAAGTTAAAAAATATAGTTTAAATAATTAAACTATATATATATAGTTTATATAAAAGTATATTTGTTTTTTGAATAAACACAAATTTGAAACACTGTTATAATACACTGAAAGTACGTAAAAATCCGGGCCATTTTGTTTTTTGATAGTTCATTTTGAATCAAATTCGAATCATTTTTTATTTTGAATAAAAACACCAAAAAGAAAGAAAAAGAAATAAAAAGAAACTATAATAACCCGACTTTTTTATTTTTTACATGTTCTGGAAGTAAAAAACACAATAATTTGGGTAAAAGAAGAAAAAGGAAAAAGGGTGCGGGTTTTTTTCCGGGTGTGGGTTTCTCGCCTCACTTTATATACTATTATGATTAACTAGATGTTAACAATTTTAATATTAGACGTTTTACTATTGTTCTTTTAAAATAAGTAACCATGAGGTGAGTTTTATTTCAATTTGCCAAAAAAAAATATTTTAGTGCAAAAAAACAAATTTTTCAAAGGCATGGATAAAAAACAAAAAACTTGATGAGTAAATAAAATTAAATAAATAACACTTTTCAACACAAGCAAGACATAATTTTTTTGAATAATTTATAAACTCTTTGAACCACAAGAAAATGAAAATATGGCATCAAGTTAACATAATTATATGTATGAACATATCAGAGATTTTAGTTTGCTTTAATTTGAATATTTTCAATTCAAAGAAAGCAAATGATTAATTCAAAAAGTTTTTGTAATAAAATAGTCTAAAGATACTACATTAACAATGTTTCGTCTGATTGAAAGCATTAAACAAACGATAGAACAATTTCATTTTTTTTCAAAAATATTGTAAAAAAGAACACAAACACAATAATCAAACTGAATTATAATTCATGTGTTCGGACTTTATTATGATTACTAGAACCAAGATTTTTGAGAGCGCTTGGCTCTTTTAGTTCTATATTCAAATATTGTAGTCAATAAACATTTATGGTCTTCGTTATAAAGCTCATTTTTAAAACTTTCTAAAATTTTTTTACTTGGTCTATTTTTCTTTACAAAACAAAAAGAATCAAAGCTTTTAAATTAAACAACGTTGAGTTTGTGTTGCGAAGTATTGAGTTGTGTTCAAATAAAATAACTTATTGGGTTTTTTGGAAAAGGCTGGCTAATATTTCAATGCTTTCCCGTATTTGTACAAAATTAAACGAACGGGATTAATATTTTTTCAAAATTAAGTCGGTACTTTTATTTTATGTTTTCTGTTTTTTTAAGAAAAAAATAAAAAGAACGGGAATTTAAAAATTACTAAAAATACGACTGAACAGACTTTTGGACTAAAG
>NW_004440180.1:344815-346353 GCF_000330505.1 Entamoeba invadens IP1
TAAAAATAATTTTCTTCAAAATTCATTCATTTACGACAAATAGATATGTTTTCTGCTAAATTCACGACAATATTCGCCTTTGACTGATTATATTTTATAACCAAATCATATAGTATTTATCACTGTATTCAAACATAACACAAAAATCAAAATTTGTTTTTTAAATTTTAAGTAAATTGTTCTTTTTTTGTTTTTAAAATGATAAAAAAGACAATATTATGATAATGTTGTCATTTTGTCATAAAAAATCTTTTGATATGTTTATAACAATTTGTAAAATAATTAATTAGAGTTGTGGTTTTGTGATTGTATGGCATCTTTATAACATAGTTTACTGTTATTAAATGCAGTTTTTTATCAATATTTTGTAGTTTTTATGTTAATAGTGTTCAAAGTGTTTAAATTATGGTTACTTTCATTTGTTAGGAAATATATTGATAGCCCAATAATTATGATAAAGCCTCTACTTTATCACTCTGTGTTTGTTTTTGGTGATTTCAGTGATTATGTTTTGTTCCCAAAAAGTTATTCTTTTTCAGACCAACCTTAATAAATTTATTATCACAAATTCAATTATTTAGTTTATAATTATTATTAAATTGCAATTAAAAATATTTATTTTTGTATGTGCTATTTGAATATATGTCAATATTATTATAATTTGAAATATAAAATCTATATTATATCATCATTAGGCGTTCATTTTCAAATAAATCAATAAATATATTGAATTTGGTTTTTATAGAATATTTACTTATTTCCATCGTTTATTCGTTTAATGTGTTTTAAGCACCATTAGTTCGTGTGTGAAATAGTCTTGCATTCATTGTTTTGAAATTATTATTAATAACCAATATTTGGTGTTCTTAAGAAAAAAAGAGAGTATCTTATAAAAATACAATAATTAAAAACAATTAAAATACAAAAAAAACAATAATAATAAAGATATACTTTTTCCTATAAGACTTAATTAATTAGTTTTGATAAAGTTTTTATCACTTAATCGCAATTTTGATGTCGTCATTTTAATCACTTTATAATTTTATGGTATTATTCCTTATAAACCAAAATTTTTGAAAATACTTTGTATTAATACTTGCATTGTCGTATTATCATATAAATTATTTTTGAGATGATGTTCTAATAAAATAAAATATTATTTGATAATTATTTAATTGTGTTGACTTAATGGAAATTAGAGATAATTTGCTTAAATTATATTTGCCAAATTTGTTTAACACTGAAAAAATAAACAAATAATTTCGATCAAAAAATAAAAAAATAAACTGTTTTTCAAAACTCTGTACTGGGATGCCCCGGTTTTTTAGACAAATAATTTCTAAATAATTTTTCCTTTGCTTAACCCTCATTTTTTGTTATAAATATTTACTCGAAAAAAACAAAATAACGAACATGACTTTTTTAAATTTTACTTGACAAATAAATCTTGCACCAAAAATTTACTTGAAAAATATAAAAAACAAACTTGGGATCAAAATTTTGATTACCATAACACAAGTTTTGCCAAAAACATAAAA
>NW_004440178.1:0-1816 GCF_000330505.1 Entamoeba invadens IP1
GTAAACTCCACAGTCCACATTGTTAGTCTGTTCGGGAACTTTGATAGTTGTAACGGGATATCTCCCCCTCGAATTAAAAGACACTCTCAGTTGCCTTTGGATTGTTTCTACAACCTTGGTATGGGGAAGACCTCCACAACTGTCGAGATACAATAATCTGGAAATGGAGGTCTTTCCAATACCCTTAATTTTTACACTCGTTAGAATGTAAAGAGTCCAGTGAGCCCCCTCTACCTCCAAGTCGTTGTAAGGCAAAAACACATAATTGAAATTTATCCATTCGGGTTTTAACCACCCCTTGGGATTAGGGCAATCACTCATCATCCCCGTTAATACTTGTGGATCAACCAACACCCAATTTTTGTAAACTGAATACTTTTTAAGGTATTCACCAAACATAAAAAGGGCCTCATCTCCAATCTTGCCACGAAGCACCCCCTCCCGTTCATCTGCTGACAACCGGGGCCTTAACAACGTTTCCTTCTTTTCTTTTTTGCTCAGATCTGCCTTTTTAACAAATTTGTCTTCTGCGATACTTCGCAGACCTTTTCCCGTGACACATTCAGAATCAGTATCCGTGTCAGACGATGAAATTTCAAGGGGGGTCACTCCATCGGGTGCATTCAGATTAAAAGGTATATTCAAATGCACCTCCCCCTTATAAAGCTGGTAAAACTCGTCCCATGCTTCAGCCCGTTTCTTCAATTCTTTCAGACGAGAAAGCTTGTGGCACTTTTTTTCCAAAATTTTCACTTTTTCTTCTTCTTTTTTCAATTCTTTCAATGGGTCTATTAATTATAAACTAAAGATAATAAACAAAAAATATAACAAAAAAATCAAATAAAAAATAACAAAATTCAGGTTTTCTTTTTTGATTGATTCGATATCGAGCTCTAAAGGAAATTTTGACAACTTAGTTTCTTTAATAAGTTTGGTAAATTTGCCAATTTTAATTTTAGTGGCTTCTTCTTCATTTTTTTGGAACATTTGGCAAAGGGTTTTGGCTTTAATTGCTGGACAACCATAAACCTCCGCCACAAACCTCTTACCATTGTTCCCACTTTGATTCGATCTAAAATCAGAAAGAGCGCAATCTCTAGCAGCTCTCATTATTGACTCATAATTCCTAATTTTTTTTCACGACTCAACAAATTCGTTTAAAATATGCAAAAATATTGTTAAACGGTCGTGAGAAATTGATATTTTATATGCCAATGGCTTTTCAAAATTAATTAACAACAACTTTTTCTCCAACTCCTTTTTTCTTTCTTTTAATTTTTTAACACGAAAATTTAACAACCCGTTCATTAAATAAAATAGTTTTACTTTAAAACAGTTATGTAAATTAAATTTATATATAATTACATATTTAAAAAAATATCCAAATTAATTATTTTTTATTTTATAATTAATTGATTATTTTTGTGTATGTGTTTTTAATAATATTTAATAAATTTTTTAATTAAATTAAAATTATAGTTTTTAATTTTGAAAAAAAATGATTTGTGTTGATATTATCAATTTTAAATAAATAACAAATTATTGACAAAAGTTTTTTTTCAATGATAATAAATGAATATATGATTATCCAATTTTGATTAAATAAGATATGAAAATACATTGTTTAAATTTTAAAAAATATATCATCATAATATTATTCAAAACAATTGTTTAAGTTTTTGTTTAGTTGCATTGTTGATATTATTGTTAGATTAACATTTCGACTTATTTTTTTTCAAAATTCAATTTAATTTAATTTTTTTTTATTTTTATTAAAAAATAAATTTTTATCTTATATATTACATTAAAATATTTA
>NW_004440178.1:1916-3515 GCF_000330505.1 Entamoeba invadens IP1
TTCTTTTTACATCATGATTTTTTAAAATTATAAAATATCCAACAGCATATCAAGTTGTCGAATATGAACGGATAAAAAATAACGAATGGCTTTGAATTTACTTTTTAACATGGATAAAAGTGTTTGTTTTAACGCGTTTTTAAGTTGAATGCATATTCAAAAAAGAAATTATTAATTGACTATTTTTTATATTCTTTGAATTTTAGCAATAATTTAATTAAATCAATTTTAAACTTTGCAAGTGTGAAAAAATTTGCACAAAAGATATACATATAATAGTAATAATTATTATAAAATTTAGAAAATTTATAATTTGAGTTTTTATAAATATACAAAATTAAATATTAAAAATAATGGTTTGATACTAATATAACAATAAATAAGGAATTTATAACTTATATAATCAAACAGTTAAAAATTAATTAAATAAATTAATGAAAAAATAAAACACAAAATATTAAAAAAATTTAAAAAGTTCATCAAATTTTAGATGAAAAAAGAATCAGCACTTTTCATTAATTCTAATAATTGAATTGGTATTATTCATTACATTTGAATTGTTATTTTGTTTATTTTGAGTTGTTGATAAATTATGCTATAAATTGATACAGACGCTCTGTAACTAATAATATGAGTGATTATAATATAATGTTATATAACAATGATCTTATAATTAGTATTGCACTAATAAAAATATGAACCTAGTTTTTTCACAAAAAAACAAAATTACGTTTTGGTTATGATCTTGTAATATGTATGGCACTAACAATTAATAATGAACCAAGTTTTTTCACAAAAAAATAAACAAAAAACAAATGGTTGTTTGTTTTCGAATCAAAAAGAATATAATTTTGATCTGAAAAATAGTTTTTATATTATTTTAAAAAAATAATTACTATTCAATTATAACAAAAATTATAATTATTATTATTATACAATTATACAATTCTTTTTATTTAAATAATCGGGAAATATTTTTTGTTTTTTTAAACCCTAAATAATAATAAAAATAGAAAAATGTCAATTATTTAATTTTTTTTAGCCCAGAAGTGTTATATTACAATATAAATAAATAGTGAATTGTGCAATTTTGGGATTTGACAGTTATGACATATTTTTAATGTTTTAAAATAATCAGAGATTCGACTAGTTTTTTTAATAGTTAAAAAAAACTATATGTAATTTTGTTTGTTTTTTGAAAGAAAAAGATTCAAAAAAACATTAACTGAAAATGGTTTAATCATTTCAGTATAAACTGTTATATTCATTGTGTAAGAACGTGAATTTCATTTTTAAACATATTTTGAATTTTTTAAAATGAACAACATACAGTGGTTTTAAAAAAATTAATTGTCTGTCTGTTTGTTTTGTTTTTAAGAGCTTAGGCATTTTTTTACTATTTTTATATGCCCCGAATTTAAACATAAAAATTGGCTGATATAAAAAGTTGGGTTTAGGGTATTTTTCTTGCGGCTAAAAACTGATCATTTTCATTAAAAAGTCATATTTTTCTCAAAATTTAAGCTTAAAAATGCAGTTTTGGGTTTTAATATATTTTTTCCACTGGGTTTTTCGAACCATGGTATACCTAGGGTCCGA
>NW_004440178.1:3615-11617 GCF_000330505.1 Entamoeba invadens IP1
TTTGACGTTGTTTGTTATTAAGTGGATTGACGATGTGGCGTTTTTTGTTTTAATGTTGTAACACAATAAAGCGATATGAAATTTCATCCAAAAAGATTATTTTTGATCAATCTTAGGTAATTGAGTTCTCATTTGTTAATTATTTTAAGTAAAATAAAACTGACTATTGGCCGGTTTGGGTTAGAAAGGGGTTTTGGAATAAAAAATAATAAAAAATGATTTGGACAATTTCCTTTTTACTTATTTTTCTTCTTAAAAAAAGTTTTGGGTTGTGAAAGTGTTAAAGAACCGAAAGAAACAAAACCTAAAAATGTCTTTGTTTAGAATATAAAACACAAAACTGTCTCAAAAAAATTATTATGAACATTAAGGAAAAAAAAGAGACATGTCAAAATTTTCAAAAAAGAAAAACCAAAATTATTGTTTTCAAACCAATTTATAAAATACATTTCGAACAAGTTGTGATGTATTGTAAAAATAATTTAAACAGCTTGTTTTATTAATTATAATTAATAGTTAAATTATTGTTAAAAAGTATATTAATAATAATTCAAAATACAATACATAATAGTATAATTACCTGGTTGATAGACACAGTTAATTCGACTTGAACTTTCAACAATCAAATTCTTTGTAAAACTTTTTGCTTTTTAAATGGCGACAACCATTTTCTTCATCTCTTTGATGGCAACAACATTTCCTCGATATGTTCCTTTGAACACAATCCCAAAGCTTCCTTCTCTGAGTTTTCGAACTTTTTTCAACTCGTCTGGGTCAAGTGCTGTCGACATTTCTGACGCAAATTTTACTGGGATTTTTATTTCTGATATTTTGCCTTTGTTGATGTTCAAGACCGAACAAGTGATGTCAATAGTCTTCTCAAGTGTACACAGCGGATAAACAGCAACAGTAAATTCAACAGCACGACCTTTCTTGATACTCACTGGTATGGAAGGTTTAACATTCAACTCAAACTTTTCCTTGTCATTTTGTGTTGTGAATTGAATTTTCAATAAAGACGTTCTGTCGTTGCCAATCATAAATTTGCATTCGCCGTCTTTCTGAACTGCAATTTCGCCTTCAAAATGCGTTTTTGAGTGCCAATATATATGATATAAACTTCTTTCTTTTTTAAATCTTTCAACAAAAAATCGTTGACAAGTGACTTCCTCAACTTCTCTTCTTTTCTGTAATGAATATGTAAAAAGTATACAACTTATTGTTATAATAACAACTTTAAAAATATCAAAAATGATTGGAAGTATAATTGAGAGTACATTTGTCGTGTGAACACACTCGTCTCCATTTGGTCCAAATTTGTTGCTTACACTGTACTCACTGCATTGTCTTGTTTTTGGATCATACTATTTATTATTGCAATTGAATTACATTTCACACATTGCAACTATTTTGATATCAAAACATATAGATTAATACATAAAGAGCACGTGTTATTGTCTGAACAAGTCGCACGCAATTTAACACACTTTGGG
This sequence comes from Entamoeba invadens IP1, assembly GCF_000330505.1. Taxonomy (NCBI): domain Eukaryota; phylum Evosea; order Mastigamoebida; family Endamoebidae; genus Entamoeba; species Entamoeba invadens. Next base: position 5,109 of record NW_004440178.1, read on the forward strand.
CATTTTTAATATTTGTTTTGATAATACCATCGAGACACACAGCACACCCATATTCTGAAACCAATTTACAGTGTCAAGTGTTGTATTGATGACACACTTCTTGTCTTTTATTGTTGTAAATTCGACATATTGGTAATACCCACCTTTCACGTTACACTTTGCATGTGTTGAAACGTTGCCAACACAACTTGAGCACTTCCTATCACATGGAAGACATTCAGTACCAATTAGATAATACCCGTCATAACACTTGGTTCACCCCGTATTGCTGTTTTCTTTGCAGTACACAGTCTTCACTTCTGTATTGCAAACCAATACACCCTCATTGGAAGTTCTAAGTGAGATTTGTAAATCATAATGAAGGCAATTGCCTGATGATGTATACGAGCATAGCGTCGTTTCCATTGAAACACATTTTTTGTCATCAAATTTGAACTATTCTTCACAAATTGCACATTTTGAAGTTGATAAGTCGACACTTTGGCAACGCGCGGTAGACATGTCAACACATTGTGTGTCACTTAAAATATAGTTGTCTTTACATAACATACATTGCACCTCAAATATTTGTTATCATAACAACAGATTTGTAGTGGATTTCACTTAACATTTTGCATGAGCCGAGAATTAGATAATAACCTTTATTACACACAGTACATCCACTTGGCGTTGACACAAAACAATTTGATAGTGAAACACAACTTCCATTAACAAGAGAAAACCCATTTGAGAATATATAACACGTAGTCGGTGTTGTGCAAGTCAGATAATTATCTCCACACAACTCGCATTGTTGTGGATATATTTTGTTCAAAAAGTATTTCGAATAACATTTTATACATAGTCCTTTTAATAATGCCTCACGTCCAACATCATCACTCCATAAAGTTGTATATGTTTTTGTTTGTAAACGTTTAAGGTATTTTTCGCATTTAATTGTGTTGTAACTATCTAAACAAAAGGAACATTTTTGTGTTCGTTTCAACCATTGAACAAACACCATTTAAGTTGATTGAATTGAAACATGCCATACATCCAAACCAATTTGGTACTTCTGACAGTATTTGTGGTTCTCATATGACAGTGTTGAATCTAAATGATCCCTATACTCAAATGATTTTGTGTGTTGATTATTGTTCTTGTTGTACAAGTCGAACAACTTGTAGTACACTCGATTCTGTATCCCTCCTTATCTATCAAATTTGTTGTTGTCAATCATTTCTTTGTTTTTCGAGACTCAAACTCCATGCCACTCTGGCAGCCAGAAAACACCAAAACATCAATATCAATTGTTGAATTCGGTATGTGGTCACATGAATAACACCAATAAAACAGATTGGAACACTTCATACTGACACTCTGTTACACTTTGAATTCGTCGACTGGAAAGTCAATGCAATTTCCTTCGGTCTTGAATACCATTCGATTGGATTCGCAGTTTATTGCTCTTTTAATGCTCAATGAAATCGTTTTTGTAACACATTTATTGTAATTATTCAACGCCAATCATATGGGGCATAATATACAATTCAATGATTTGTATATTGTGTTTGTATAAAATTATGCCACGTTTGAGCCGAGACATATTACATGGATGCATTTTGTGCAACAACAATTAAAAACCATCGGTTTGATGTAATCATTGGGTCTATTTTTGTGACATCATTAGTGACTCAACTGTTGCAGATTCTCTTGGTATTCCCAAGCGCTGATATCAAACCGTACTGTATTTTTATAACTCTTCAAAACTCTACATGGAAGTGCTGCAAAAAGAAAATGTAACACAGTCAAGTCTGTTCGAACAGCGTCTTTGATGTTGGAGTTTCTCGTGTATAGTGTTGAGTTGGTGCTCATCAAAGAGATCATCCAATGTTTTATCTCACTAAGGTCACAACCATTGAGATCTATGAAGAATAATCAACCATACTTGACTCCAAACCATTTAATCTGTTTATTATTGGTGTTGTTTGTTTATCTGTAGTCTCAAAAAAGACACTTTCGAGGCGTTTTCTGGGGTAAATGACGAAGTTTCATTATAGACTATTTTACCGACATTTCGAAAAACTCTTTCGGAGTCTATGCTTGTTGGTTGAAAAGAGAGATACTTCCTGGCAATATCATATAAATCGGCGTGTTTGTTTAGTTTAATACAGTTTTGCCAATATTCTTCGGGACTTTTACAGTTTTCTCCGTTTTCTATCGCACCCCGATCTTCTAAATACAATCTAATTGCTTTATCATTTGGTGATTCCTCTCGTCTTTGTACTGCATCAGTTGTCATCATTGGAATTGCCCAATTGGCAAATTCAATATGAAAAATTGAACTCGAATCTAAAAAAGCGGAACTACTTTGTGGTGTTATATTATTTATGCCACTCAATTCAGCCTTCACTCTTTGAACACAGGTATTGATTTGTGTTTCAAACAAATCACCATCACGAGTAATAAAAAAAGAAAGCTGCTAAAATATATTCTTCTTTTTGAGAAATAGCGCGCAGTCTTTTTTCGAATTCAGATCGAGCTATCATTTTCCAGTCCTTTCCAAAAATAGTCCCAGCTTCAATTTCCATAAAACCACTTTCCGATTCTTCTGCATAATCTTCATCTATTTCACTATGTTTTAATATATTTTTAGAAAACCTTCCAGTTGGTAAATAGAAGAGGAAATTGTGTTCCAAATGTCTCTAATAGCTCCCACAACATAACACGATGTAATTTTTTGGTTCGCCACCAATTTGTTGTAAAGATCGTCCATTGCTTTTTGTGAGTGAATACATTTCTTTGACCCCTTTCACCCCTCTTCATTGAATTGAATCCCATTGTTCAGTTCTTTAACACTCTTCTCTCTTTTTAACAATTTGCTAAAAGAAAGGTAACATGAATTAAACCGCGTTTTCGTATAAGTCACAAGACATCCAGGCTCTTCACAATTTTTTGAACACAACTCTTCAAAAATTCTTTGTGTTTTTTTGAGAAAATTGGAGTGTTTTGGCCAAAGAATTAATACTTTTCACGAAGGCTTTCATCCCTGGTATTTGTTTTATCACAGCAGAAAACAAATTATTCGACTTGTGTAAAACACAGTCAGTTTTGTTTCCATTAATTTCAGACAATTTATTGTTATTTGATGCCGAATCAGCAACAAATTGTATGTTTTTAACATTCAAATTTAAATCGGTAACAATTTGACTCACATATGTTTTAATTTCCTTTCCTGTATGTTCTACATTAAAAGGACTCACATTCAAAACTTCGTTGTGCGACTCAAATTGTTTATCGATATAGTGGAGAGTTGTTGTTATATAAGAATTATTATATTTACTCATGATATCTGTTGAAATAGATCCTGATAGATTATTGAAAACGACATCTTCTATAATTCTTTTTTTGAGATCTCCTAGTTCTCTATCGTACAATTCAAAAAGACAAGTTGTTCTAAATGTTTTTTCGTCTGACAATACAACTGACTTATCGAGAAAAATCAGTAACTCAACTAAAAATGGATTTCGAATTTGACTAAAAGGAATTCCAACAGATGAAAAAAATCTCATCAACATTATGTTAACCTCTTTATTTCTTTGTGACATTTTTGGAAACAGTTTTCTCCTTTTTTCTTCATCTTTTAATTTGTCGTAATGTAAACTAATTAAATGATTTTTTGCAGATGAAGTAGACTGTGTGACCATGTTATAATTTAACATTTTGTTACAGAGAAAACATTTTATAAAAAAAAACAACCTACACATGTGGGTTCTCCCTTTGATCGGTATCACCAGGAAGACACTCGGCGTGTTCTTGGCATGGCAAATATACAATTTTCATGTAATTCCAAATAAATGAACGAATCATTATATATTGTAGATCCAAACACAAAAAAATATTATATAGTTTCATATTTTAGTATTTATTGTTTAAATAAATTATAAAAACAAATGTTTTATTTGTTTAGATAATAGTATTTTTTAATATATATATTTATTTAAAATATCAAGTTAATAAGTAATTTATTTTGTGAATGTATTTGTTTTTAATAAAAATAATAACATTTTCATTTTTAAATTATAATTATTTATTTTTTATATTATATAATAATACAAATAACTTATTAACCTTACGATACTGTTACTGTTTAAAATAAAACACAAATTTTATTTTTTTTGAACTTGATATGATATACAAAAATACTTACCTAGTGGCGGCTCTTTTGAAATGCAAACAGTAAACAAACCAATCGTGCAAACAATAATTTATAGGTTTTCCTTTTTTCTTTAATTTTTGGAAATGTTTTAATTAAAACACGAACAGTATTGGCGTTTTCATCAACAAAACATTTTTTTTCCAAAAAATGTTTTATAAAAGAAAAAAAAGAATCGTAAGGTTAAATAAATAATATCGTTTGTTGTTTTTTATAAATAATGTTTATAATTATTTTTATATTTTTTTGTAATTATTAAAATGAATTTTATTACTGCCACTAAACTCATTTAACCATTAAAAAAATTTGGCCATTTTTGATTTGAAATTTTTTTACGATGACAATAATCTTCTTTTTAACTAAATTTTGATTTTTTATTTTTTTGAGACTAAAAATTTAATTCGATTTTTTGTTTTTTTTATGTTAAAAAGAACTTAAAAACAACATTTTTAAACTAAATAAATTAAAATAAGCGGAACTTAAAATAATGTCTCCACGTTTACTAATTAAGACAAAATTATCTTTTTGAAACAAAACCTTGGAAATAAAAAAAATAATGGCAAAAAAGTTTTCTTATTTTTGATGACTAAAAAATATGTGATTTTAGCGATCGGTCCCTAGGTATAGTTGTGAGTAAAAAACAAAGAAAAAAGTTGCACACTTATTCGGAATGACTTTACATAATAAAAATCAGTACTAAACCCTTATAGTTTTTTTAAACTTTTCAAGTCATCAATTGATTGGTCAAAATTACTCAAAAAATATTTTATATTTAGAAACAAAATTTATGGATAAATAATGTAAGCCGACTCCACGAACGTGTTGTAGAAACTTGTTCTTCGATGTCACTCCTTACGGTTTTACACGAGACGCGACTTGTTATGATCATGTTTTGTATAGTTATAAACAAATATATTATTTTGTTTTTTTATATATTTTGTTATTCTTTTTGTTTTACAACACTTGTTATTGTCCAATTTTATATTGTAATTGTTCAGAATAACGTCGTAATGGGTTTTTATCATATTTTATTACCTTTGAAGATGTAAATTTATTTAAAAAAAATTATGGATTACTCAATTTTTAGTACTATACTATTCTTAGCTATTAACCAAATAATAATAACCATAAAAACGAATTTAACGAAAAAAAATATTGCCAAACCTTTCAAGAGTGTTTTTTAAAGAACCTCCGCTTGATTATGGCCAATGGAACTTGGACCCACTTGATAAAGACTGGACCTTTGTTATTTTTTGGTTTGTTCTTTATTAATGTTTGTATTATAAAAAACAAAAAAGATCATTTATACACAAACTGAATATTTAAACTGTATTTATAATTAATTGAATTCGAAATGTTATGATTATACAATCATATAAATTTAAATTATACTTAACTATGTTTGCTAACACATTAAAATGTTTTTAATAACTATGATTAGTGTAATTGTTTATAGTTATCTCGACTGATTCAATAACTTTCTTATTTGTTTTACAGTGTGTTTGATTTTTTGAATTGCTTTTAATAATTAAATTTATATTCATATGTTATAATATATTACATATTAAGACCATAATCAATGCTCGATTTTAACGAGTACTTTTATATAAATCAATAATTCTAACTTATTTATGAAAAAGTTTACTTTTTGAGATCTTTCTGTGTAAAAACTACATTTTTACAACCAATGCCATTCTTTCTGAAGTTTTCCGAGACTTTGAAAGTGACTGGAAAGTCGACAATTTTTGTGATAATTCCATTTGTACTGATTTCCCTTACATTTTCACATTTTTCAAAAACACATTTCTCGATTTGAGGAATACGCCCTGCAAATTTTAGGGTTTTCAGTTTTTTGCAGTTTTCAAATGCACATTTCTTGATTGATTTGAGAGACTTTGGCAAGTTAATTTGTTCCAAATTAACACAGTTTGAGAAACAGTGTGTCCCGATTGTTTCGACGTGCTTGCCAAATACAACGGTGGTAAGTGAATAACAATCTCTGAAAGCACTGTTGCCAAGTGAAAGCACGTTGCCAGGAATCACCACGTCTTTCAGGGACGTCATTCTATAAAACGACTTTTCTGTGAGTGTTGTGACACTTTTAGGGATGACGATTTTGAAAGCGACTCACAACATGAAAAAGTGTTATTGTATGTGTCACACGTATTTAACTGGTTTGTAATAACAACTTTTGTGAGTGAATGACACTTCTTAAAAACACCACTGTTGGAATAGATCGAGTTTGGTGCACTCACTTCAACAAGACGGTTGCAGTTGCTGAACGCCTTTTCTCCAACACAAGTGACTGAATTTG
>NW_004440178.1:11717-16842 GCF_000330505.1 Entamoeba invadens IP1
CACCAAGTGTGGAGACAACTTTGTCAACTGTGACAATTGAAATGTGAATTGGGATGTATGTCAAATCGTGAGAATACGACTCCTCCAATTTGGTGTGTATCCAAAAAGTGATTTTCCAATGAAATTGACGCTTTTGGAAATGTGAATGACACAAATCCACACTTGTAAAACACCTCATCTTCTATCACACAAAGACACTCTGGAATATCAATTTTGGACAAATGGACACAATTGTAAAAACACTGATTTGGCAATCGTCTGATGCATTTTGACAGTGTCACTTCCTGGAGTTGCTGATTGTAAGAAAACAGCTGTTCTGTTAGATTTTTGATGTGATCAGGCACTACAAATGTCTCAACTTGTAAATGGGAATCAAATTCAAAGCCAAGCGTATTAACACATTGTGGGATATTTAAAGTAACATCATTGTTTTTAGCGTCTTTTTTTGACAAACTGACATTTTTGAATACCACATCATATTCACTAAACAGTGTTTTGGACTCTTGCAAAGAGACGGGGTACCACACAACAAGGCGGTGAATATCAGGTATTATCATGTCGTTTTTGGTATATAAGTGCTGCATCTCTATGAAAGGAAAAATCTTTATATCAGAAACAGATATCGGATTATAACGGAAACGATCAAGTAATAATCGGTATTTCTTGTTGATTAACACAGAGTTGATGAAATCACTTTCAAAATAGAAATACTGTGAGACTATTTGAAAAGAATATATGTCGAGTTTGCTCATTATTAATTTTTAAAGTTTGTTTAAGTTGGTTATATTTGTTGTTTTGAAATTCAACATTTTTAATTAAATAAAATTTTATATAAATGATTTTGTATTGGTAATATCATTTAAATTTATTATAACAGTTTTTAAATGATTTGTAAATATTTTGATATTAAAAATTTCTTATTTTTTCCTTATAAAATTTAATAAGGTGGTACCAGGGTCTATCATGTGACAAAAGTGTTTTTTCTTTGTTGTTTGCCACGTCACCAAAGTGGGCTTGAATTTATGTTCACTCAGTTCTTTTAGATCTAGCGGCGAGCTTAAAGCCGACTTTTGTATAAGAAAAAACTTTGAAACAGATAGTTTTTTTATCAATACTTGGCAAAATTATGGGAAAACAAGCCAATTCAATTCTTAAATATCGGTTTTTATTTTATAACCGCTGTGATTGCCATAATTAACACAAAAAAATGTGACAACTGCAGCACTGTTTTACACGTCAACCCGATAGTTACAAATAACATTTTAATAACACAAATAACAATGAAATAACAATCTATTAAATAATTGCATTTATATTAATAATATGTAATAAAATGTAATAAAATAAACCTATTCAACTTAAAATAAAACCAAAAAGTTAATAACTAATAATTAAAAATGCTATATAAAATTTAATAATAAATAAAGGTTTATTTTCATATTTATATTTAACGTTACTAACTAAATATTTATATTTAAAACTATATTAAATAATTACAATCAAACTCAAAAAATCAAAATATTTGTTAATTATTAAATATACTATATAACATATGATATCAATACTATTGTTTTAAACTATACTAAATGAAATAATGTATTAATAATTAATTAAATTGTTTAGTACATGAATTATATTTAAAAAACTAAATATAAACTTATAGTTCAAATTATAACTTAATTTATTTTTAATATATTATTAACTATACTAGTAACAATAACCATAATTAATCACAATACAATTTCAATTACAATACAATAGCCATAACACTAAACTCAATCAATTCATAACGATAATACAATGTAATCACAAAGAGTGTAATGCTCATAGACATTAGGCGATGTTCAAAGACATGACAACACACTCAGAGAAGAAATGTAATGATCAAAGACATAAGATAATACTCAAAACAAGACAGACTACTCAAAGACAATAAAGATTATCAAAGAGACAATGCAATAGTCAAAGACAAAGCAAATGATTCAGGGACTGTATAAGATGTTCATGAATCATTAGAGTGACAAGTATTAATCTAATTGTTAATTATAACTTATTTGATCTGATGAATAATAAAACATTAATAACATAGTGTATTTATCGAGATAAATAATCAAATAAATATACAATGATAACCACCAATTGGTCTATTAACAATAGTAATTACAACAATGATAACAACGGAATTATAAAATACATCAATATTAAATGTTATGATAATAGATAATAGAACAAACATTTTGGCGTAATCATTAAAATTTTAAATTAAAAAATTCCAATATTTTAACAGTTAAATTTTAACAAAATAAACTATATCAATAATATGTTAATTTATTATATTAATTTACAAGAAAAAATAGTATAAATACTATATAAATAATATGTTTATTTTTAAAAAAACTTAAATAGATAATATTTTATTGTTTATAGAGTCAGTCTTTTAACGTTATCTAGTCTCAAACGTGATCTGGTGGACAAAAATAGCTTTAATTTTGTCTAATCATCAGGCAATGACGACATAACCGAGTCGGTGATTTAATCTACAGCTTCTCCGCAGGCATATAATCGTTATGTATGTTTAATCATCCAGTTCAATCTTTCTTTAACTACGCCTGCATGATTGTCTAATTCGTTGTAGAGCAATTCAGCCCAACTCATAAACATTGTGACAACTCCCCATAGTGGGCTTACTTCACCGACTTCTTTTCTTTCATTATTCCACTTCGATAAATAGAAGTATGAGTCTTGTGGATATCTTGCAAATCCGTGTTCAAGTTTGGTGTTGAACTTTTTGATGTTATCAAAGTGTTTTTTATCTTTATTTGATCGGTTACAATGTCACTAAACGCCATAGTTGCAGTCGATGTGTCGATGATCACTTTCTGCTTTTTGTTGTCCTGCCAAATGGCTTGGACGAAGTATCCTTTCTCTTCATTCCACAACAATTTCTCAAATGAAGTTGATAGGTCCTGCGTCTTTTTTTAGTAATTCAGCTCTTTTAGTATCTTTATAATACTTCTCTTCCATCATAGCAGCCGCCAACAATCTGTGGTGGCCTTGAATTTGTGTGAATCGATAGTAGCGCAGTGGGACACTTAAGGAAGTCCATGCGTCGCTGCTTTCCTCCCAAATCGAATAGTCTTGCTTTATAATATGGTTCCAATCTCGATACAACAAGAAATTCACCAAATTTCTAATTCGTTGTTTGCTGTTTGGTCCTTGATTAGTTCAGTTGTTTGTGTCATTTGTGTAGTAGTAATAAAAATACAAAGCAACACCAATTGAATCAAGCTGTGGTTCAACAAACACCACATATGTCCCATCTTACCAGCTGTACGTCATTGCGAAAAATTCACCGTCTTGAAGCTCCGCTTTTTAAAGCCACTTCAAAAACTTTTCTGTCGCTACAAAACTCGGTTTTCGTATGACAGAAAACTGAGTTTTTTAGTATGAACATTTCAAACGTTTATTACATTTAACAATAAATATTATATTTTATTATAATTTAAAACGAGCCAGATTTTTTTTCACTGACTTGTTTTTATAGTACTTTTATATAATATTCTTTAACATTTTATAAATAAAATCAATAATTAATATCATAATGTTAATTTAAAATATTTAAATTATGATCTTTATTAAAACACACCAACAAACAAACTGACTGACAGTTTTTGAGTAAATTAATTACTTATAAATATGGTAAATATATGATTCGATAATAGCTTTGATAAAATAAACAAAAAGACTAAACAATAGTATGAAAATAATTGCAGTAGTTTTGTTACAAACACTCTGTTTACGCGTTAATGATGAACAGAGTAGTTTCACTCGTTTTTTGCGAATAATAATTCTTCTGTTCTATCAAAGTATTGCACGTTTATAAAACAACCTAATTTTATCAACAACACCAGGTATCATGATTCAATGTTTTGTAATTGTCCATTCTATTACATTTTTACTATATTAATTTGGTATATTAAACTATTTGATGTTTGAAAGTGATAAAAAGCAACAATAAATCAATTTTAACAAGTAATCGCAAGGTGACAGCTATGTTTTAATTAATTTTACTTAACTTTGTTAAAAGGAAGTATAATTAATAACAAATTTTATTTTAATTAGTTAAATTATTATTTCATCGTTATTAAACAATTTCTAATATTTTATAATATTATCAATTATAATTATTAGTTTTATTTTATATAGTATAAATATTATAATAATAAACCATTTATTTGTATACTATACATTTTAATATTTTATAGTTTTGTTGTTAACTGTCGTTTTAAGTAAAAAAACGACCGCGGCAAAAAGTCGCCATCTGTAAAGAAAAGGTTTTGGAGATCGTAAAAACAAACATAACTATGAATTTTACTAAAACTACTTTATTTTTGGCACAAAAACAAAGAAAATATACCCCTTTTCATTTTAAAATGCATTTTTGGGACAAGTTCCAAATTTTTCCCTGTTCCGTGATAGACCCCGGTGGTACGTTCTTATTTGGTTGTTTTTGTCTTGTAAACAATTGTTTTTTCTGATTTTTCTTCAACACTTTAAATAACATTGAACAAAATTCAAGTGGTTTACAAATCGGGGAAATATCGAGTTTATTAAATAAATTTCCGTTTTTTTAGAGTTTATATTATGTTCATAAACTATACACAAGCTAAAAAAGGAAAATCATCAAAAATTGGATTAATATCCCTGAAAAAACAGGCCAAAACAAAAATAAGGGCGTTATTTTAAGTGTTAATTTTTATAAAAGAAATAAAATAAACAAATACAAATAAATACAACTTTATCATTTAAGAATGTGTTGATAAGAATTTAAGCACCGAACAAATGGATTTAAAAACACGACCATTTGGGTCATAAACTATGGAATCTGATGGAAAACATTTATAGCCAATTTTAGTGTAACTTATTGGTATTGTCACTCTGCTCAAATTGCTACATTTACTAAAACAACCTTCACCAATTGATGTGACACTCGATGGTATTTCAATATTACTCAAACTAACACATCCACTAAAACAATAATTACTAATTATTGTCACACTTGATGGATTAACAACATTGCTCAAACTGACACATCTATCAAAACACTTTCACCAATAAATATACA
>NW_004440176.1:0-1208 GCF_000330505.1 Entamoeba invadens IP1
ATACTTGATGGTATTGTAATACTACTTAAATTACTACATTTACGAAAACATTTTTCACCAATTGATCTCACACTTGATGGTATTGTAACACTGCTTAAACTACTGCATTCACTGAAACAATATTGACCAATTGATTTCACACTTGATGGTATTGTAATACTACTCAAACTACTGCATCTATCAAAACAACTATCACCAATCGATGTAACACTCAATGGTATGTTAATACTACTCAAACGACTGCATTCATTGAAACAATATTCACCAATTGATGTCACACTCGATAATATTGTAACACTACTCAAACTACTGCATCTATTGAAACAATGATTACCAATTGATTTTACACTTGATGGTATTGTAACACTACTTAAACTACTACACTCAAAGAAACAACCACCACCAATTGATGTCACACTCGATAATATTGTAACACTAGTCAAACTACTGCATTCACTGAAACAATCATCACCAATTGATGTCACACTTGATGGTATTGTAATACTGCTCAAACTACTGCATTCATAAAAACAATAATAACCAATTGATTTTACACTTGATGGTATTGTAACACTGCTTAAACTACTACATCCACTGAAACACCAATCACCAATTGATTTTACACTTGATGGTATTGTAATACTGCTTAAACTACCGCAAAAACTGAAACAATATTCACCAATTGATGTCACACTTGATGGTATGTTATTACCAAATTTCTTTCTATCATTTTGAGTGTAAGTGACATTTTTAAACTCGATGTTTCGATTTTTGTTTCTGTCAACAGTTTCAAAGTCAACATTGAACCACACAATGATTCGAAAAAATTCTTTCTTTAAAACAACCTTTATTTTCACAATTTCCATTTTCTCTGTGTTTATCATAAATCCATTGCCAAAATTCTCATCCTTTTTATCCCACAAATGAAGTGTCTCGATGTTTGGAAAGTATCCAAGTGTTTTGGAATTTAACGGAATCGGGTTGAAGTGAAACTTCTCCATATTGCCTCTAAACTTCTTGCACACCAACTCCAAGTTAATAAAGTCTTTGATAGTTTCAAAGTAAATTGAGACTATCATGATGTGATAACCAGAAAGTCTACTCATTTTGATATTCACAGTTTTTCGGTCTTTAAATATTGGAAAATTCTTTTTGTAAACATTTTTAATAAATTATTTAATTTAAGTCATTCAACATAACTAACCATT
>NW_004440176.1:1308-3575 GCF_000330505.1 Entamoeba invadens IP1
AATTACCCATGAAAATGGTTAATTAGAATTTAAAAAATGATCATTTATTATACTTTTTCAAAATTGTTGTGTTAACATGTTTTGTATATACTAACTAAATTATGTGAAGTTGACATTTCTCACAATACTTAAAACATTTAAAATAATGAACTTTTGATTAATAGTTTTGTTGTTAGAAATGCGTTGCAAACTAATAGGACATAGATCACTCTTTGGACAATGGTTCGAAGAATGATAAATAAAAGTTTATACAATAACGCTAATTGTTTGAATATGACATTGAATTACTATTTACTAAAAAGAACTCAACAAAAATTTAAAACCAATATAAATAATCATTAACATAAATCCAAAACCAATACAAATAATAATATTTGGTTTAGTTATCTATTCATTTTTCATTTTTTTTCATAATTAAAATTGAAAAGATTGAAGTTTCAAGACAAATTTAAAACAAAATACAACAGTTATTACTAACTCTCATACATATAACACAAACGATAAACACTAAAACTGTATAACTTAATGATGGTATTAATAGACTTCAATACTTTAAAAACGCTTAATGTTTTTAAAATTTCTGAAAACAATCAATCAATAATTACACAATCCAAATCCGTCATTCCCTTGTGATTTGTTTTTGACAGTTAATACATTGAAATTGATAAATAAATAATATGTGTAAAAACTTCAAAATGTTTATACCTTTTAAAAGCTTCTCTTGTAAAAATCAACTTTGTTGCTTTTTATTATATTTTGACATGTAGTCACTTCAATCAAAAATTGGTTATTACAAACTACTTGACACACATCGACAGACACAGAAAATATTTTTTTTTGAAATATCAATTGAATTTGTTGTAATATTTTTATTTATTGAATCTGTAATTATAGCTCCAAGTCATTGAGTTTCTTTACCTCATATTTCATTGTTCTTTCCTTCTCAAGTTTTTTTTCAATAAATCATCTTTTTGAGCAGTCAACATTTTATCAAACTTTTCAACTTGTTTTTTAAAATTACCAAATATTATTTAGTTTACCATCACTTTTTGGAGTTTATCTCACGTTTTTTCTTCTTGACTTTGGTTTGTTGGGAGGTGATTTTTTCAAGAAGAAGTTGTTCATTTAATGACAAAACATTCAATTTAGTCACAAAAACACCCCGTCTTGATTAATGAGCCCGGTGTTGGTAATACAGCAGCTGTTGTCGAATTTGGGCACAATGAATAGCAAAAGGATTATTCCTTCAAACTTGTAGTGTAGAGTCATAGCACTTGATATATATACGCTGATTGCTGGTAGCAGTACAGAGGACTGTTTGAGAAGTGATTGAAATCTGTTTTGGAATATGTGAAAGAGTCGAAGATACCAATCATTCTTAAGGGTTTCTTGAGGATAAGGTGTATCCTCAGGATCAAAGCTATCCTTATTAAAAAATATTTTTCTGAGGATACAAAAAACAAATCCATAAGGTTCAGTTCCCCATAAAGCCCACTCTCATAACTCAAGTTATAATTTACACTTAATATTTCGAGTCAAAGTTCGATTTTTAAATGATGGTAATAATTTGTCATAAATGCCAAACAATTTAAAACAATCAAAAAATCGCCACAATAATCAGTAAACAAAAACAATAATTATATCTCGCGAACTTGAGACGGGAAATAACAAAACATGAATTAAACGTGTTCATATTATGATTATATACTTATTGAAATTATTTTCGAATCCGTCTTTATAACATAATAATTAAAATTTACATTTAAATTGATAATTGTTTTTTATCAATATGAAAATTGAAAAAGTCTAAAACACTGATTTTCTAAAAATGCATTTTTAAAATAACAAAATAATTAATATCTTTGTAATTTATGCAATTATTCAAATATATTATAATAACAAAGTTAATCATGTTGTGTATATTTTAATATGATTGTTTCATTTTGATATTAACTTGTGTTTTAAACAAATATACAGTTCTGAGGATAACAATTATTTTCTGAGGATGACAGAAATAGAAAGTTTACACTTTTACATCTGTATGAAATGTATATTGAGTAAGTTACTATTTTTGAATATGGGAACACGTCATTTCACTTTTTAGATGTTTAAGTCTGTGTTGACAATGTCTGTTTGTTACACGACTTACCATCCTCAGAGATATTTATAGCACTGCCACTTCTGATTTAAAAATCTATTTTTAACATTATATTTTCAAAGAATTTTATAAAGTGGGTTTTGATATTGATTACATCAAAAATAGTCAA
>NW_004440176.1:3675-9294 GCF_000330505.1 Entamoeba invadens IP1
CCAAATGAAAGAAATTATGTTTAAGATATTTACCATCCTCAGAAAAATTAACAATCCTCATGAATCCCTTTATTATAAATAAAATCACATTGTTTTGGGTGCAGGTGCAAAAGGAGAAAGTGTGATAAATGCGAAGAACATACGACACCAATATTGTCATTAAGCAAGTCGTAATATATTGGAAAGAAACCTTGAATATGAGAGGCAATTCTAACATGTCTACATCGCCGAGCGAAATGGACACAATGTAATCTTGAGAGGCATCAGAGAGAAGTATGAGAGCCACTCTTTATTGACAATCATTGACTCAGCTTGTGTGAGAACGAAAAGTTCAAAGTGTTTGCAGAGAAAACAAAAGACATGAAACACAAGGCTGAGATAACAGGAGAACTTAAGATTGTGCAGACTTGAAGTTTTTTTTTGCAATTTAAGAGGCAAAGAAAAGCGGCCTTCAGAATTGAAGAACCAGACAAAGAAACATCGAAGTTGTAGTTATTAATGACCCACAATTAATAGAAAATGTAGTGAGCAAATGGATGGGCATTATAATAAACAGAATGACACAGAGCGAGAAGACAAGACTCCTGAAACTTGGTGACGAGTTGCACAAAAGAGTTGTTGGAAATATTTTGAGAAGCAGAAGTTGTCTTTGCTCAGACAAATAATCAATTATGTAATTTATGTTCCTTGGGTTAAATGGTGAGGCAAGACAGAGATTGCAAAAACATTTGCAGATGAGCTTTTTGACGACGATAACAACAACGTCAGAATTGACAGAAGTGAGTACATGGAGTTGCACAGCGTTTCACGACTGATTGAAGCGCCACCGGATAACGTTGGACACGACGAAAGTGGACAACTGATAGAGACAGTCATAACGAATACATACAGCTTTGTTCTGTTTGATGAAGTCGAAAAGGCGCACCAGCAGGTGCTTGATAACTGGCATCTCACATGATGGAAAAGGAAGAACAGTTTATTTTTAAAACACAGCCACCATCATCATTACATACACAGTCGTTGACTGTTTGTAATTCATGGCAGCTTGTTCAAAAGTTATCAAATCTGTTTTATTTTAGACACATCATTTTCAAATTGTTGTATTTATTTTATTATTTGTCCAATTTTTGTTCTTTTGACGTATACTTCAAGTATCATATAGTCTTGACTTTTTTGTTGACATATATGAGTATTCTTCTCAATAGTTTCGGCTCATACTGTTATTTCAATAATATTATATCATTTTTATTAATCACCTTATAATAATCAACAGAGAATATAATTGGGTATTATTTTTCTCTGTTGATTGATATCGGCTCGTACTATTTTGATTTTTCTTGATATTTTTTGTTCATTTCTACAGTCCCCGTCATCTTCGTAGAGTCACCTTATTTCTGAATATATTGACTTCGGCATTTAAGTTGTTGATTTTATTGTTCATCCATCCAAAATCGTATCGTTTTTCTTCTCAATTGTTAGTTGATCAAAATGGATGTCAAATCATATGCTTTTTCATTTTGTTCTTTGTGTTGTCTAAAAATAATCGACATTCTGTAAAGTCCGATTTTTAATTAACAATGGAAAAAACTAAGTATAAATATAGTTGTTTTAATTATAATCAATAGCTTTTTTATTTTTTTTCTAAATAATTATTTTTTGTTTTATTTTTAAAATTTTTAACTTTTTAACCAAATTATACATCCAAAAAAGTATGCAAGAAATGTAAAGATTGTAATTTTTTATGGTATATCTCCGAGTAATATTAACACAACCGGCAGACCATTTACGATAGTTAACCACAGAAGTGTCATTGTTGTGGTGTTGTAAATAGGTGAATTGATTGATTTGAATAGCAAATAAAACGATTGACAACGTTTCTTTGAGAATACCAAATGGTAAAAACAAATAAAAAGTTACTATGTATTTATGGTTTTTAATTAGCGATGGTCGATACTATGTATTAAATATAAAAAACAGATATAGTAAATTTACTTGTTGTATTTTTGGAATATTATTAATTAAAAATCAGACTTTAATTTGCTTTCATCAACATTTTCAACATTATCTGTATTGTAGGCTTTCCATCACAATACATCTAATTGTGACCAAATTTAAGCGGTTCCGATATTTAACACAATCTTTTTTAAATGAAAATGAAACTGATGCATTGGCTAGAAGTTTAAATGATGAGACCTCGCCTTGGGTATTTTGACTTGATCTTCCATCTTTCTTTTTCCATCAATTTAATCAACGAAATCTTTTCGACTTCAGCGCCAAAAAATAGTTAGCCACAATCATTGTAGAATCTTTTTTTTCCACCAAAAGCGAGTTTTATCATTCGCCAAATTCTTCGTTTTTTCTCGGTTTTGTCGTTTTTTTTCATAATTTTTTCGCGGATTTTTTTCGCTATTTTTGACTATTTCAAGTTCTTCATTGGTTTCAGTATTTTTTATTTTCTTCTCATGAAAATACGAGAGAGGTAGTCGATTTTGGCACGCAATTCCAGAACCATATTGTTGCTTGCATTAACAGTGTCATTATGTTTTTTTTTGACACGCTGAATATGTTGCGTTAAATTTACAACAATCAATATGCATTCGTTTTTAAATAATTGAAGTACTTTTGAAATTGGTCAAGTACAGCTATGCCTAATTGATTATTGGAGAATATAAATTTCTCACTTACAGCGCTTATTGCTTTGTCAAGAGCAGCCTTTTTACTTTCTGTATTATTTAATTTGACATCAATTATGGATTTAGATTTATTGATATTGTCATTTTTAATTTTTTATAGTGTAAACCATTTCTTTATATTTGTTTCTTTCTTTTATTTATTTAATGTTTGTTTTAATTATTAGCGATTTAATTGTTTTTTCAATATGTTTATTTATAATATATTGTTTTTCTAATAATTTATAAGAATAAATGTGTTATCGTTTATATTTAAATAATTATTAATAATTTATATTTGAAAATAATAAGTTTGAGCAGGGAATCAAACCTCAATTGAAAAAGAATTATTTTAAGAAAGAAAAAATGGCATTTTATCTCTTTACAATTAATAAACGATTCAAATTACAAAAGATTGGTTTTATTTCATTTTGAAGAAAAAAAATCACAGATATAAATAAATATGCTATTTTGGGAATGGGTTTTAAATGATTTGCACAAAACTGCACTTTATTCGCTTCTTCAAAAAATAAGACCAAAAGTGTAATGAAAAATAAATTATGACCATAAAAAATTAAACAGAAAAATATAAATATTCAAACCAAAACAATAAAAAAATAAACTAAAACCTTTTTGAGAACACGTTTTTGTTGACTGGCATTAATAAAAAAGAGTAAACCGTCAAAAATTAAATAATTAAAAATGTAGTCATCAAATTTCGTGTTCGAACATGATTGATTATTAACAAGTTTAACCCTTAAAATAATTACTGTTACATTCTTTCATTTTACTATTAACAGTGTATCATATGACATTAATAGATTTAAAATACACATTACAAGAAACACGAAAACAAAATTTTTATTAAAACATTATATGGGTTTAAAATAAAGTGAAAACAAAAATGTGGTACTGGACATTTTTACTATCAAATATAGTTTTAAATATAGTTTTATTTTTTGTTAAAAAACAAAGAAAAAAGGCGCAGTTTTTTTCAATTAAAATTTTTAAAAATCCAAATTTTACTTCTAAAACCTTTTTGAAGACAAACTTAATAATTGTGTAATTTCAACGTTTTTAATAATAATAATCAAACAGAATGACCAAAAAATCACAATAAAATTGTTTATTTGTTTGAGAGAACAAAAAATGCAAAGGTGCAGCCAGAGCTTAATTATGATAATGTAATGAAACTTTTTGGAGTATCCAAGCGGGATATCTCAAATATAAAGAAAAGTCAACAACATTTTTAGTATAAATAAGGTCTGTATATTGGTCATTTGTTATTATCAATTAAGTTTATTCGTTTAGGCATTAAATATTGTGTTTCAGTCAATATTTTGTATTTTCTATTATTTTGCCTTATTAGTAGTCAATCTATTATTTTATTTAAGTCTGTGTTGTTCTAAAATCCACACAGCTTTTATTTTGAAATATTTGTTAATTACAAAAATTCGAACAAAAAACCGCGGTTTGATTTAAAAATTCTTAGGACGAATTTGCAATTTTTTCTTCTGTTTTACACTAAATTTTCTTTAATAAGTATAAAAAATATTAAAATATAATGTGGTACAGTGGATACCAATTCAACATTTTTTAGAGGCCAAACAATAACAAAAATTGAGGAAATTGGGTTTAAGCAATTTATTGGTAGTACCAACTTTTTGTTAACAGTTTATAGTAACAAGTATTGAATTTATATTATAATAACAAATTGTTTTTTATTGTTTGTACAATAAAAAATATAAAATGACATAATTCGGATTATCAACACCTGTTTATAAGATGTTTTCTTATTTTTTATTTTTATAAAAAAAACAAAATTAGTTGTGTTTTCAATAACACACTTGATAATAAAAAACAAGAATAATTGTTTTTTTTTCAAAAAACAACTTGTTAACAATTTTGGACCAAATTCAACATAATTAATTATCATAAAAATAAAAAATTGGTTTTGCTAAAAATGCTTAATATTATCTTCAAAAAATACAACGTCATTTTCAATAAATTATAAGGTTAAAATTAATACAAACATAGTGGGATGTTGAATTGTTGAATTCGTTTTTATTCAACTAAATAATGTGGTTTATTAATATTATTTACAAATTGTATATTTTTAATAATATATACATTTTACCTTAATAAAATAAATTCAAAAAAATTTGAACATCTTAATTATTTGTATAATTTTAAGTTTATCTCTAATGACAATTTACTTGTTTTTATCAAACAGTATATCATTTTATTGATACTAAATTAAAAAACATGTTAAAAACATTGTATTGTTTATCATTGTTTTGTGAAAAAAAAACAAGTAATGTTTGTTAATAAAAAAAACAACATATCAAACAATTAAATGTTAAATTAAATGTTATATAAATTATTCAAGATAGAGATAGTTGTGATACATTACAAATTTACAGAAATTAACATTTTTAAAAACACATATATTAAATGGTATAACAAATTGTTTTTGTCTTTTTGTTTTTTGTGTGTTTCTTTTCTGAATAAATAACCATTTTTTACTATAATTTACTTATGTATATTTTGTTTGACACAAACAACAAACTATTACCATTAATTTAATTTACTATGTATTAAAACCATTATAAACAAGAAGATTTGTAATGACTTTTAAAAACTACATAAAACTATACTTTGGATTTTTCGTTTTTTGTATTGTTTACCATCATTTGAATGTGTAGTTTAGACGATTTTATGGTTAGCAGTTTTTTTTCACTTCTGGCTGACAAATCCTAATTAAGTTATTCAACGAATTAAAAATAATAGTTCCAAACACAAATTTGGCTGAAAATATTCAAAAATTAACACGGGCTAGCCACTAATTAATTTCAGTTTGCAGCCTTTATTTTGAGATTTTTAAATTGATTTAACCATATTAATATCGTTTATATTTTTAATGTTTTACAGTTATTTAAAACCTTGTTAT
>NW_004440176.1:9394-10446 GCF_000330505.1 Entamoeba invadens IP1
TTATATTTAGGCATTCATATGATTTCATAATTGTATTCTCATTAAAATTACCTTGTTATATAACACTTGACACTTCATCATTTCGTTGTTGTCGCCCGGTGTGATTTCATATATTCAACCAACCATGTAGGTTAGCTGATATGAAAAATAATATTTGAACGTGAATCAATATCACTTGGAAATAGAGTTTTTGATGAAACAAACAATAATCGAACCATAAAAAATATATATTTTTTGTGTTTTTGGTTGTTGAAAATGATTATTTATTTATGAATTTGAATATAAACATGTGGTTAAGTATGTGGCAGAGTCAAAACTCAACAGGCAGGACAAAAATTGGCCAATAAATTCAATATTTATTTCATTTTTAAAGTTACATTTTAATGAAAAATGTCAAAAAATAAATAAGACATAGTAACATGTTAATATAAAAACGGGAGATTAGAAGACAGAAAATGGTTGTAATATAATGTGTATCGTAAACACGCTTATTCAAAATGTTTAATAATAAAAAACTTATCGTTTTTATTATATAATTTGTTTAATTATTTTTAATATGGATCGAGATTTACAAAAAGACAATCAATTTAAATTTAAAATTAACACAAAAAGACCATAGCTACAATCATTACTATTCATTATGTATTTAAAGATAATATTAAATCCCCAACTAAGCATGTTAACTTTGGTATTGAAAAAAATATGTTGTAAGTATGTATTAATTGGTATTTTTGTTAATTTTGATCATTTTGTGGTTTAATTTTTTAAAATAATTAAATTACTTTTTTATATGTATACAACAAAAGATAAATATATGTGTTAATAACTGCTATCAGTTAAGTGTTGATAATTTATAAGAGTGTTGATATAACCTTTTATAAATAATATGTTTTGTAATCCACTTAAAGCAATGTTTTTTTAAACCATAAAGAACAAGTTCAAGAAACAATAATACAAATTTTAAGACTTAATATTTATTTATGTTGATCTTTGATTAAATTTTATATGGTTACTCTAGCAAACATATTTAATGCTCTCAATTTTCAAAATGT
>NW_004440301.1:0-1751 GCF_000330505.1 Entamoeba invadens IP1
GTTTAATCAATAACAACGCATCAATCCAATGAGTTGATTGAGCTTAAAACCCCATTTGATAACCCAGGTATACTACATATAACTACGAGTAAGTTCAGATAAAAAAAGTGATGCACGCCAACAATAAAACTATACATTATAATTTAAATAATTACATTTTTAATATTTATCAGAATCCTTAAAACATCATGTGATATATAATTCGACCAAACATAATCTTTATAAACTTATGGCACCTTCTGGTATTAAACAGCCTTATAAACTGAGCTCGGAAAAGGTTAAAAGCCTCCACCTTGCAGGTCCTAAAATTCCAAATAGTTTAGGCCTCATTGAATATCTTAAAACATGTCCAGACACTTTTGAAAAGTTTAAAAATTTAGAAAAAAAAATGTAATTTGGCTCAATTTTCATTCTTTTAGAGATCAGATCCGTTTTTGTTTTTTTGAACTTCCGTCCGATATTTCAGAATCGCTCAAAACAAACAATCTTTCATTTTTGGTATCTTTGGAGCTTTTTTCGGGACAATGAAATCTCATGGAGTTAAAACACAAATTTCTAAAATTAAAAAAGAAATGAAAACAGGACAAAAACCCGAAAAAGGACGACCAAGAAAGCTAACAGATTTGGAAATTGAAAAACTTCAAGCTGAAATTAAAAATGTGGGGAGTTCTTCTTCTTTGGGTGCTGGCTTGTTTATTAAGCAAAATTTCGGGAAAAATTTAGAGAGGAGGCAATTGCATCAAATTGTCGGACACATTGAAGGTTTAGAGAAAAAAGTGGCACCTGTAATGGAAAAAAATAGGGCAGAAGTTAAACCAGAGTCAATTATGTCCTATTATTCCGACTTAAAGAAAAAACTTGATGGGGTACGTTTCGAATTGGTTTTTAATTTAGACGAAATTGGTTTTGCTCAATGGGTAGACGCCACTCAACAAATTGTTTATGCATCTGTTGAGTCGGGAGAGCAGGTTTATACCGAAGTGGATCGGGATAAAGCCAGAATTAGTTTACTTTGTTGCATTTGTGTTGATGGAACAAAACTTACTCCACTTGTGGTAACAAAACGTCTATACTTGTTAGACACCACGCTTGCTATTTTAAGTGGAAGAGCCATTATTAGAACACAACAATCTGGTATGCTAATAACAGACCTTTACACACTTTGGCTAAAAAGAGTCTTTTTCCCAACAATTAAGGCAAAAAGAGAGCAAATGGGAGTTAGATCGGATACAAAAGCATACTTAATTCTCGATGGATTCTCTGGTCACTTTTCTAAACAAATAGAAGATCTATTTTTAGAAAATCACGTCGAAATGATCAAAGAAGTTGCCCATAGTTCTCATCTGTGTCAGCCTTTAGACTTGGGAATTTTTGGGATAGAAAAGGTGTTTTTACAAAACAAAAATGGGTTGATGCAGCACAAATTTGAGTTAAAAGAAAAAGAGGGGAAATTTGAGCACAAAGTCGGAAATATTCTAAAAATGGATTCTCCCGATTTTAAAAATCTTTTGAAAGGTTTTGTGAACCTTTCAGAAGAAGAAAGAATTAAAGAAATTCTCTTATTCTTGGGAAGTGGTTGCAAATGGGGACAATGTTACAAGCGCATTTTCTCAGGCTGGAATCACAGTGGCTGTGAAAAACCAACACAAGAGGAAATAGAAAAAGCTTTAAAAATCAATCCTTATTATAACCCATCCGATTTTGATTCATGGGTGGTTATAGAATCGAAATAAATTCAGCAAGAGAGCCCT
>NW_004440299.1:0-1110 GCF_000330505.1 Entamoeba invadens IP1
CTACTAATTACCACCTCGGACAGAAAAAGTCTCCACGAGGCATATTCAGCCTTCATGGTAAACAGTACTATACATTTTATTATATTAATATTATATATAACTATTAAATCGATAGGAAGCGGTTAAAAAGACGGAAGCGGTTTTTAGCCCCCCTGTAAAAGATTATGTTTTTTCTAAATTGAAGAAAAAACGACAGAAATTTGACAATTGTTGATCACAATAAATTGACAAAACCATATAATCAAAAACTAAATGACGATTAACGAGGTATAAAGATGATTATTTTGTTATCAGACACTTTAAATTTTAATCAAAGTTAAATAATATTATACAAAATATTTAATGTGGAACAAAAAGTCTTAAAACATATTACAATAATTAATATAATCTCAAAAACAGTAAAAATTATTAAATAATCAATTAAAAATTGAAATAAAAAACGTAGAGTAAAATAAATAATATAATTACTGAACACTCACCATAACGATATTAAAAAATGAATTGGTATTTACAATGAATATAATTGCATAAATTCATTTTGTTGAAATTCGATATTTTTAATTATCAAATTGTAAAAATAAAAGGTTTATTGAAAAATATATTAACAATTATAGTACAACAAACTTTAAATTGAAAAATATTTCTTATTCAAAACAATAACAAAGTTTTAATGTTAAATAATTAAAGATAATTAAATTTACTCTGACTTTGATATTCATTTTCATCGTAATACAAAGTAGTGTGGATTGGATCAAAATATCTACATTTAGTACAGGTACAACAACAGACAGTTTTCACACAACCACACCAATCGGGGCACAGCAATGGGCACATTTCATAATTAGAAATGAAACAACAATTAAAGTCACTGCACAACAACACACACCCCATTAACATTATAATCATCATAAAAGCAGTGAGATAAGACATATTACTTTCTCCAAACACGATTTGGTATATTAATGAAAAACTTGTTGCAAAAATAATTGTTGGTATTATACCACATATACACTCAGAATTATTAACATACATGTTTCTAATAATATCGCCACTTGTCACACACCCATAACACAAGTCTTTTTTCAGAAGTAGTATTATTAAAATATTTTA
>NW_004440173.1:0-1454 GCF_000330505.1 Entamoeba invadens IP1
TGGTTTGTTTTAATTTTATTCAATTAAAATAATTTTATTTCGTATTAATATAAAACAAGATATTCATTAATAATATAAAAACCATATTGTATAATATAATAACTATTAATCAATTATATTATAATTATATTATTATTAATTATAAATCAGTATAACAAAAAAAAACAAAACATTTTTATGCATATTCAATAATGAAACAAACAACACATATTATTGTAAATTTATTTGTTTAATTTTTAAAAAATAATTCCAACACACAACAAATACTCGATGTGTATAACAGCTTTAAATAATATTTACCCAAGTTTAAAACTATAACCCAAATTTCGTTTTTAATATTAATTACTTGTTAAATTCCAAATTTAATCTTTGTTCTATTTTGGATATAGAAAGTCTCTCATTTTTATTTTTACTCCAACAAACACATATCAAAGTATAATGTGAATTTAACATGTTGTCCAAACGTGGTAGTCTTTCACCGGATATAACAAACTCTGCGATTTTCCATGGAAATTTGAATGTGTTAACTGGATATGCTTCGCGCCATCCAAATGTTTCGTACATGGTTATTGCAAACGAAAACACATCTGCACTTTTCTTGTATTTCTCTTTATTTAATATTTCTGGTGCCATATAAGTTGGTGTGCCAACATTTTTTGTGAACGTCATATTTGTCATAAGTAAATTCACACTTCTCGCACTTCCAAAGTCAGTCAATTTAGCATTCACCTTTTCAAAAAAGTCCATTGAAAACATTAAAATGTTGTCCGGTTTGATGTCTCTGTGCAAAACGCCGTTTTCGTGAAGATAAATAATTCCTTTTGCCGCATCAACAAGAATTTTGATCCGAAACTTCATTTCAACTTTTTCAGATGTTTTGTGTTTCATCAAATCTTGTAAACTTCCATAGAGTCCAAACTCGGTGACCATACACACTTTATTTGGGATGAACACAGCGCCGTAGAAATGGACGATAAAGTCACTTCTAAATTTGTCTAACATATTCACTTCTTTTTCAAATTCATCATCATCATTTTTAATTTCCTTCATCTTCTTAATAGCCACACAATTTCCTCTGTATATTCCTTTGTATACAATTCCAAAAGAGCCATGACCAATCTCCTTCTCTTCAATTAACTTGTCGAAATCCAGTCGTGTTGTCAATTTGGTTTGTGCACTGATTTTCAATGGGAATTGGAAGTTCTCCCCTTTTTTCATATCAACAGCAAATAATGTGATTTCATCGTCAATGTTAGTAGAGCATAATGGCATCAAAAAGACTTCAAATTCAACGGCTTTTCCTTTTGGAATTGTAATGACTTGTGGTTCTGAACGTATTTGATATTTCACATTTGAAGTTTTAAACGTGAATTGGACTTTGATGGTGTGTTGTGAGGTGTTTCCAACACAAATTAACTCACGACTTTCACAATCAACATCTATTAAAGTATCAT
>NW_004440297.1:0-1493 GCF_000330505.1 Entamoeba invadens IP1
TTTGTTTTGAGTTGTAACGTATCAAACACAACACGTTTTTGGTACAAAATATTAAAACACATTTTATTTGTTATTGTCAAAACCATCCACGCACTCTTTCCTCTCCTCACCATGTCAAATCAACACTCTCTCGCTATTATTTATATATCACCTCCTCATTTGTTCACACATATATAAATACCAGTTTTATAAGTTTAAATACTCTTTTTGAAAAGACGAATTATTTTCCAATCAAAAGCGGTTTTGAATATTTTTTATCAAAAATCCTATATTTTTGTATCAAAGAAAGGCTCATTTTGTAAAGTTTGTAATATTTATGTTTCCATAACAGAATTTAAAATTGTAAACAACCACTTTTTCTAAAAATAAAAACAACACATTGTTTAAAAGGAAACAATTTGTGAATTGCGATAGAACTGATAATTGTTTTTATACTTATTTGTTATTATAATTTTCATTATTTATATTTATTATTGAAAGACAAAAGATGAAAATACAGATCTCAATAATATGATATTTTTAATTAAATAACTAAAACAAACTAGATGTTATAAAAACAAATCATTTTGTCGATAAAATAAATTATATCTCTATTAATATCACTTCTAATTTTTAACATTTCAATTATTTTTGTTAATTTTTATCGCAAAGTTTTTTATAAAATAATTATAAAAAACAATTTATAAAAAACTCCATAAAATTAAATTATTGTTAGAATTAATTAAACCAATACCATCTCAAATTAAAATTGTTTAAGAATCATTCTCATTGTCTACTTTTCGAGGTTTCCTTTGAGCCTCTATCGAGTCGCTCTTTTTCAAGACGGCGCTTTTTTATTTGAGTGTTTTCAAGAGAAATACGTTTGGGTTCTTTTGTTTCTTTTGGGGTCCCCATCTTTCCCAAGAATTTAGAGGCTTCTCTTGCTGAATTTATTTCAATTCTTATAACACCATGAATCAAATCGGATGGGTTATAATTAGGATTGATTTTTAAAGCTTTTTCTATTTCTCTTGTGTTGGTTTTTTCACAGCCACTGTGATTCCAGCCTGAGAAAATGCGCTTGTAACATTGTCCCCATTTGCAACCACTTCCCAATAATAGAGAATTTCTTTAATTCTTTCTTTTTCTAAAAAATTCACAAAACCTTTCAAAAGATTTTTAAAATCGGGAGAATCCATTTTTAGAATATTTCCGACTTTGTGCTCAAATTTTCCCTCTTTTTCTTTTAACTCACATTTGTGCTGCATCAACCCATTTTTGTTTTGTAAAAACACCTTTTCTATCCCAAAAATTCCCAAGTCTAAAGGCTGACACAGATGAGAACTATGGGCAACTTCTTTGATCATTTCGACGTGATTTTCTAAAAATAGATCTTTTATTTGTTTAGAAAAGTGACCAGAGAATCCATCGAGAATTAAGTATGCTTTCGTATCCGATCTAACTCCCTTTTGCTCTTATTTTGCCTTAATTGTTGGGAAAAAGACTCTCTTTTT
>NW_004440295.1:0-1736 GCF_000330505.1 Entamoeba invadens IP1
AATTTTTAACTTATTAAATATTTTCATACAAACTTTAAATTATTATTAATTTATTATAAAATATTTCAATAATAATATTTCAATATTATTAAATAAATAAAAATATTTAATAAAAATGAAAAAAAGGTTATTCTTTTCATGATAATTTACTCATATTTACTATTATTTTCATTTTTTAACTAGAAACATTAATATATGTATCTATTCTTTATAATATATTTGATTCTTTATCAAAATTGCAATGTATTAATGAAGAATGTTCTATTTATAGAACACTTGGGGGTCCCTCTTATGGCTGTATGAAATGAAGGTTTTTTCTATCACTTTTATTTCAAATAATTTTACATATAAAATTTATTTAATTAATATTATTAATTATTTTATTATTATTTATAATTTATTCTTCAAATTATTAATTACTATAAATTATTTATAAAATAATAAATATAAACAATAAATAACTCTATATGTATTAAAATTTCTAATTAAATATCTTTTTGTATTATTTATTTAATTATTCAATTTTATATTTATTCCATTGAAATGGTGTTCTATTTATAGAACATTAAGGGGTCCCTTTCATGGCTGTATGAAATAAAAGACTTTTTCACTCCCCTTTAAAATTAATTTTCATATAAAATTTAATCAATAGTATTAATTAATTTATTATTATTTATAAGTATAAATTCAATTAACTATTATTTATTAATATTTATATATTATATTTAAAAAAACATTAAAAATGAAATATTTATTAATATTTACTAATAAATATCTTTTTGTATTAATATATTAAATCGTATTCTTATTTTTACTATTCAATCTTTTAACTATTTCTATAGTTCAATTCACTTATTAAACAATTCTATTTATAGAACATTAAGGGGTCCCTCTCATGGCTGTACAAAATCGAAAGCATTTTATTCACTTCACTTTCAAAAAATTTCACATATAAAATTCTTTATTATTTATTAACTATTATTTATAATTTATTATTTTTGAAATTACTAATTAATATAAATTTATTATTATTTTTTAATTATAAACATAATAGAACTAATTATTTATTAAAATATTACTAATAATATAATTTTTGTATTCTTTAATTCTTTAATTCTTTATTAATTTGTAATATATTTGAAATATTTTACTATTTCTATTGATCGTTTTTTAATATATCGTTCTATTTATAGAACACTTGGGGGTCCCTCTCATGGCTGTATGAAATGAAGACTTTTTCACTTTCAAAAAAAATACTTATCAAATTCAAATAATCTATATTATTATTTAATTTATTATTATTTTTAAATTGTTATTCAATTTATTTATTATTTATTATTATTTATAAATCATAAATAAAAACATAATTAAATATAATTAATATTTCCTAATAAATATCTTTTTGTATTATTTATTCTATTATTTGTATTAATTTTTATATTACTATTTAATTTCTTCCTATTTCTATCGTTCACTTATTAACCTTTTCTATTTATAGAACATTAAGGGGGTCATGGCTGTATGAAAATAATGTTTTTTTATTTTCTTATTTAAAAAAATTGAATATATTTCTACATTTACATATACTTTATTTATTAATTAGAAGTAGTAATTATTATGATTAAATCTCTATTAATTATAATTGATATTAACTTGTATTAGTATTATTCGATGACGTGCTATATACTCACCATTTTACACAATCTTACATTTAAGTAATCTCTGTTCCCAGGAGG
>NW_004440293.1:0-1060 GCF_000330505.1 Entamoeba invadens IP1
ATTTCAATCGACCAAATACATTGGTTTGAGATTTGATACATTTCCCTATTTCTGCTACTAAAAAGTAGTTACTTTCATCAATATACGCATATTCAGAAATGGTAAGTGTTGAACACACTAATAGCGAAATAATGTTCATTTGATTTTAAGTTTATAAAGCGTACTTTTAATAGTTATTTTATACC
Organism: Entamoeba invadens IP1; assembly: GCF_000330505.1. Taxonomy (NCBI): domain Eukaryota; phylum Evosea; order Mastigamoebida; family Endamoebidae; genus Entamoeba; species Entamoeba invadens. Next base: position 186 of record NW_004440293.1, read on the forward strand.
TCTATGTTATATTTTTGTTTTTTTAAAAAACTTTAACTTATGTGTTTGATTGTTTAAAAAATATATTTAAAATGTATTATAAAATGATTGTTTTCTATTAATCATTATAATTTAAAAAAGTAGTTAACTTTTAATATAAAAATGTTAATTTAGTTCATGAAATAAATAATCCAAAATAATTTCAAAGTTTAATGTTGGAATTAGAAGTCAAAAAATAAAATATTTTAGTTGTACAAATAACAATTTTTGGGGGGGTTTTAAAATGTATACTGTATTTCTTATTATTATCATTTCATAACACAACTTAAAATGTAAAACAATAAAATATGAATCAATTTGATGTGTTTGTAATTAAATGTTTGATTTTTTTAAAATACATTCAATTGACAATCTTTTAGATGAATTTACACCAACAAATATTGATAATATCATAACAATCATTTGGAATCTTTTCAAAAATCAGGAAATTTTCACATAAATAACTAACTCAGTTATTTTCAGTGGAAACTTAAAATCAGTTTTATTGTAAGCTTCTCTATAATTAAATACTTTATACACAGCAATCCCAAACAAATTAATATCAGCACTTTTTTGTATTGTTTTGTTTTAAAACTTCAGGCGCCATATCTACCGGTGTGCCCATATATCTTTAAAAAGTCATGTTAGTCACCAACATATTAACATTTCTTGCACACCCAAAATAAGTTAATATCGCATTCATTATATCTTTTGAATCAGGAAAAAATACCAAAATATTGTCTGGTTTTATGTCTCTGTGCAATGTTTTATTTTTGTGTAAATAGGAAATATTTTTTTAAAGCATCTAACATCGTGTTGACTCGTACCTTCATGTCAATTATTTCAGATTTTTTATT
>NW_004440172.1:0-1582 GCF_000330505.1 Entamoeba invadens IP1
AATTATAATTAATTGGCTAAAATTGCCCAATAAAATATACAATAATTTGAAAAAAAACAGATAAAAAAATAAATAAAAATATAAAATTGAATTTTTAAACTCAATTGTTTATGTATTAAAAAAAATAAATAAAATATATTGATTTTTTGAATAAATTTTTAAAATATTAATAATATATTAAAATTAATATTGTTATAGATAAAATATTATATTTTAAAATTTATATTAATGTTAAAATTTTCATCTTTACTATTGCTGTGTTTGTATTTTTTTCTTACTTTTTACTCATATTTTCTCTTAAACATTAATTTTGATTGTTTTTTAATTGAATTCAATTTTTTTGTTGAATTTATTTTTATTATTCATTTTGTAATAAATATCAACTTTAAACATATCTTTCGTCTTTGAGTTTCAATCCCGTTGACGATTACAATTCAAGTCTCCATTTTTGAATTTACATTCAAAATCGCAAATTTATTCAGAATGAATATTTTTTCTTTTTACAACATCATGCTGACTAATTTGTCATATTTGTTTTTTGAATTCTATTTTTATAAGTTTTTCATGATTATTTATCCAATTGTATTATTTCCTTACATATTTTATATATTATAGTTTATGATAAAAAGTGTAAATTCGATAATTTTTTGTTTCCTTTATTTTTTAATCTTTATTTCCATAACATTTTGTATTTATTTAAATATATAATGTTTTAATGTTTTTATACTTTAATTGTTTTAATTTTTGCAGATTATGGAAATAATATAATATTTAAAAATTATTTGTAATTCATTTCGAATAATTAGACAAATTTTCAACTTAACTAAGGTAGAAATGTTAAATGCTTTAACAAAATGTTTAAAAGCATTAATTTACAAAAAACTTCTTAATTGTTTTAAAATATATACCTAATTGTGATTTATTATAAAATACAAATAATGAGTTTTTACTTAAACGAAAATTAATCAAATTGGTAATAATAATTTGATTCTTTGGTTAAAACGTCATCTCTTTTGTGAATTCCACAGAAACATCCCATCCACAGACAACAATCTGGACACAACAAAGGACATTTATTTCCATCTTTAATTCCATTAAAAAAGCTAGATAAATAAGTAAATACAACACCAACAATGAGTGGAATAAACGCCTTTATATAATCTATTTTCAAATTATCCTTATTAAATTTCACAACATAACACAAACACAAAGTTGTCGCTAAAAGTGCGAATGGAACAATTCCAACAACCGACACATAAAATGATTCAAAACACCCCGGAATACCCTTTTCTTTGTAATTTTTCCCAAAAATAGTATCATTATTTTCGCCTCCATTGATTCGGAATATGAACATAATGAATATGGCCAACCAACAACATCCGCTGATCAACTCTACAATTACAATCAGGACAAATATTAAAGAAATGAAAACGATACCACTTGTGTACCCAAAGATATCAGGTCTAATCAGTTTCACAAATAAAAGAATAATTAAAGTGATGACACCTGGACACATTAAAACGGACTTACACAACGAAAAACAATGAAAATAAATACGAACTTTCGTTGGTTTTGTTGTATT
>NW_004440172.1:1682-2774 GCF_000330505.1 Entamoeba invadens IP1
TTTAGTGTTTCTAAAAAATTGAGGGGAAAAAGACTGTAATTTTAAAAACACAAAAAGGGCAATATGTGTCCAAGCTTTCTGAAAAAAGGTGATCTTAATAATAAAAGAACTTCAATAATAAAAATAAATGATTATCATTGAAACCACGAACCCTCATCCACAAAACTCACTTGAATTAACAAAAGACATTAAAAAGCCAGATACTCTTCCAATCGTTGCCATTGTACACTTTAAATTACAACGAGTTCAGTTGAGATGATAGAAGGGGGAACAGTCTTACAAATTCGTTATAACGAGTTTGTTTTTTACATAGTTTTTTACTTTTTTTCTGGAAGAATATGATTATTTAGACTTTCGTTGGATGGATCAAACACAATGATATCTGTCACTTCTTTGATGTGGCAGACTAAGATCTCGTTTATTATCTCTTTTTGTTTGGAGTCAAGGTCTGCAATGTTAACGAAATTAACGTAGTTGTTGGGGCTGTACGTTTAATCATTGTTGTTTGATTGGAAAATATTGTTGTCTGGAAAACAGTCTAAAACCATTTGACAAATCGGAATACATTTTATATATCAATGAAAAAAGTGGAAGCGCTTTTAACATTACTGATAACCATCTCTTTACTTTGAAATGACGCGATAATCCTTTCATTTGTTGCTGATTGATTGTTTTCTTTTGATTATTTTAAATTTTAATGTTGTGTGTTATTTCTTTAAAGTTAACGAGTTTTTTATTCGGTTTTGTTATAGAGCCAAAATATTCTGTGAATTGTTCATTAAGTGATAAGAAATAGGCGTTACAATGTGTAAAACACTATATGCAAAAGGATTGACAGTAAGTGTTTGTTTAATTAACTTATTATCAAAATGTTAATAATATTTTTTTTTGTTTTATAAAACATTATTTATTGTCACCGACTTTATCCTTGTCACCAATATTTTCCTCTATCTGTACCATTAGAGACAAGATAAGGTTTGTAGACCAACCGTACAATTAATATTTATTTTTTTGTGTGAAAACAAACCATATTTTTTTAGTCTTGACATTTATTCAAAATCATTTGATTAATTATAAATATGCACAATAATT
>NW_004440172.1:2874-3806 GCF_000330505.1 Entamoeba invadens IP1
AATAAAAATTATATGATTTGAATTTACATCCACTTTTTTAATTACGAAAAAACAGATGTTGATAAACATAATTAACATAAAAATTAACTATTTAAAATAATTATATTTTATCAATAATGTAATATAATAATTTTTGACAAAAAAACAAAAATAACCCAACTAACTAACCCAAATTGATAAGATTAATAAAGGATTCCGACTTTTAATAAAGAACACGTCTTTGAACACTCAGAATGATAATTAAAAACCACTTGTCTCAACAATTGTTTTTTATTGTTGAGACATCAACAATAAAAAACAGCACCAACATTAAATAAAGAATTTGATGTTGGTGCTGTTATGAACATTTCCGCGCAATATGTATCAATTGAAAAGAAAAAAATAAGTATGGTTTTTATTATTTGTTGATTTTATTTTTTTGTATAAAAAGAAATAATAAATAGTATTTTCCAGTTGGTCCCAAAGGGGGATAGAAAATAAGTGGATTTGAATCAGCGTTCTAAGGTTAAAAAACAAAAAACACGAAAAATATTTAAACTACAATTTTGGGAGTTTTCGAAATAATTCCTGAAATATTTCGCTTATAACTGTCCAAAAATTTTCAGACAACGTTTACCAAATCACTCCATAAAATAAAACCATAATTAAAGTCAAGACTCAAGCCGCAATTATTAAATAATATTTTAAAACAACTTAAATAAACAAATGGGAGTTGTACATCTCGAGCCAATCTACTTAGCAAATGTTGCGATATATATTGACAGGTTTTCTTCATTTGAAACATTTCAGTGTGTTTCAAAAAACTGTGTGACCGCACTTGAAATGCTTCACATAAATCCACCGAAGCTGTGTGTTGGGGATGAAGTACCTTGTACGGGTACTCCCTCAACTTAATACAGTTTTCTTCTCAATGGAAACGCCACAATGAACTG
>NW_004440172.1:3906-5314 GCF_000330505.1 Entamoeba invadens IP1
AAAGAACAAAATACAGATGAACAATTTAATGAAGACAATTTAGAAGTACCATTTATGATACAAGAAGATAAAATGCATTTCTCTTTTAAAATGCAAAGAAATGATTATGATTATAAAATAACTCAAATTGAAAAAATAGATGTTTTAGAAACTCTTTTTTTATCTGGAAGTGTGTCCAAGATTAAAGTTAATGTCATCGGTGATGTTTTTGACTCTGAGAAATTTCTAAAGAACTTTCACCATTTTGCAAACGACTTTCAAACCATAATGAATGAACATAGTAAAAACTACTATGTCTCTGAGGATATTTTTAATATGATAGGGGCACCTGATCTATTCCAGATTGACATCGACGCATTCATTGAAGGTAAAACTCTCATTTTTGACATCAATTTTATTGGAAATTTTAAAGAGAAAAAGTCGAAAAAATATGACGTTCAAGATGATATTATTAAAACCGAACAAAACAACAAGAACATTGAAAAATTGATGGAGGGGTTTGTTCTTAAAAACGAGATTTATAAAGGAGAAATAACGCTATTTGTTGATCTCCATGTTGAAAATTGTAAAGCCGACTTGAGTCACAAGAATGTAACTTTCGAGCTCAAATTTGGGAATTTTGAAAAGGAAAAGCCGAAGTTTGTGTTGAGAAAGGGTGGTTTATTGACTTCAAATTTCTATATATCGAAGTTGAGTATCAATAATTTAGTATTTAAAAGGGTGGATATCCCAAGTGTAAACACTTACGTCTTTAAAGGTGTGAAATACGAAATAAACAATTTTGATAACAAAAAGGAGTGTTTTGTGACATGTTTGTCTGATTGTAATTACACAGAACGACTTAAAAAAATCGACATCAATAAAACAATTGTTTTCCCACAAAACAAGATAATAAAATTTGAACCCAAATATATTTGTGATACAGTATTATACACTGTTGGCTATCGGTTTATGGGAAATATCCCAAAATTTGAGCTTGTTTTAACATTGATAAACAGAGATGATGAAAGTGTGAAACGGACATACTCTAAACAAAAAATAAAAAATGAAAAAACCATAAAACAAGATGTTTCAGATGAAAGCGATGAAGAATATATTCAAAGTGAAGAAAGTGAAAATGAAAGTGTTGAAGAAGCAGATAAATGCTATTTATGGGGTGTTAATTAATAAGTAACAATATTATTGAATATTCTTTGTTATTATTTTATTTACGTTTATACCATATACCTCAGTAATTGTTATTAAAAAAGATAATAATTGGTATTTTATTAATAATAAAACCTCAAAAATATATACAAATAAAACAATAATTATATTTAAAAAACATAAATAAAAATAAAACTATTATTAGTAAAAACGACAACGGCAGGATTTGAACCTACGCCTCAAATGAGAAATGATTTCGAGT
>NW_004440172.1:5414-9547 GCF_000330505.1 Entamoeba invadens IP1
CGCTCACTTAGAATCCCAATCCTTTTTGTTCGTCAACTTATCTTCAATACTGTCTGATATCTTCGATAATAAATCGTCGATTTCCGCTTGAGCAAATTTACTTTTAAATTTTCGAGCCAATCCACCACCCACTGATTCTGGGAACAGTTTACCACCCAGCCATTCTTGTGCTCCAGAAGTAAGTCCCTCGAGCCCTCCTCCAATCAGTGAGTCACTTATTGTATCTTTGTTGATATCTCCCGTAGCCGCTGAGTATAATAAATTCTCGAGAGCTCCTGTGCCTCCAATCGCAAGTCCTGAGTATACTGTGCCAAGTCCACTTGTTGCAATTGCCCCTTTAATAGCACCAGCACCAGACTTAATAAGTACTGCAGTCCAATTGATGTCATCTCCATTTTTTAGTTGTTGATACACTTCCAACCCTCCTTCAAGCATTACACCAGCTCCAACAAGAACATAAGGCGCTGCTGGTGGGAAGAAGACTGAAATTCCAATTGATGCGATTGTGATACCTCCAATGATTGCAATTTCACCCCAATCTATTCTTTTAACTGACTCGCCGAAAATGTGGGTCTGGGCTTTCACAAGATCTGTACTCTGAAGAGGGAGCCATGCACTCAGTTCATGAAGAAAGCTGTTGTACTCTGATTGACAAAAAGCCATGTCTGAACACTTCTTAATGGACTTCTCAAGTCGACTGAAAAAGACGCCCCAAGCCGTTTGGACCATCTCCAAAACGATGTCCTGGAACTCTTCGGGGTTTTGAATTTTCGAGAGTCGATTCGCAAAGATATCTAAAACAATTGAGACCGTCACACCAAATGGAAACATGTTATCTCCCAACCCATATTTCCCCTTTCCATTATAAATCCATCTGAAATTTGTTCTGAGATATTCAGAGAAATACAATTCAAGTTTGGCCAAGTTGTCATTGCCAACTTCAAATTCGGGAGTCTTGTAAAACAAATCTTTGTCCGAACGGTATATGGTGACGGTTCCAGGCTGCCCCTGTCTTCCAGATCTCCCAGCAGCTTGTTCTAATGCTCTCTGGTTTGCCATTTGAAAAGGAATAATTACATGAAGACCGCCCGATGATAAAGACTGCTTTGAAAGTTTGATGTCAACCCCTCTCCCGGCTGCGGAAGTTGCTATTGTGACTCTTCTTGACTCTCCTGCTTGTGTTATAGATACTCTATCTGCTGGTGGATTCACTGCAGTTATTACACTTGATTCTTTGTATATTTTCTCTACAAACTCGTTAACTCTATTAATAGAATCCATGATAACAAGTACTGGTTTTCCTCGTCTTGTTTCATTTATAATTTCTTTGTATATCTTTACATAAATTTGTACAAGTGAATTTGGTCGTTGAACTATAATCACATTTTTCTGTGAACTAAAGTGACGTGGTACTTTAAAAATATTGACACCATATTCTCGACTTAACATCTGTTCATCATCAGCACTACCTATTGTTCCAGTCACTCCTCCGATATTGTGATACAAATTAAAGTATCCGTGTTGTGTAATTTGGCTTATAGAAACTGATGGACTTTTTGGAGTCAATCCTTCCTTTATCTCAACCATTTCATGGATGTAATTGTTCCATCTGCTCCCCTTTTTCTTGAAGCCAGTGTTCGAGTCAATTATGACTATTTCTCCATCTTCTATAATGTAATCTGTGTTTTTGATATTCATTCCAGCAGTCTTAGCGGCATGTCTGAGTAGATCAACTTCATCATCATCGAAATTACCACACTTTGGGAAGTAGTATTTCAACACTTTAACTATTTCAGGAACTGGACAGTTGCGCAAGATAAACACTATCTTGAGTACATCACTTGAAAATGCCAATTTGATGTCTTTTGCGATAATTGCAGGAGACATTGACTCATCTAATAACATATTGTCAACTTCATCGACAATGACAACATCATAAGGTCGATGTCTTAGTGGAGTTGCTTTAAATAACGAATGCAAATGCACAAATTCAAAATTGGAGTTTGTTGAGTATACAATGTTACAATCAAATACTCGACAATTAAATGACTCCAGTGTGTCTTTGTTGTCTTCATTTACAACAAAAGTGTTGTTTGTCATAAATTCCTTGTCACTTTTTGTGTTGAAAAGTACTCCACTGCTCAACCCAAAAAGATCAAAGTACATTTTCTGTTCATCTTGGTCTCTTCTTGCCAACTCCAAATTAGATGTGACAATGTCCACTTGACGTTTAAACTTCACTAAAACAATACTCAGTGTTGTAATGATAAATGACTTTCCTTCACCTGTTTTGATCTCACCAATTGCACCTTTGCGGTTCAATATTTCATCAGCAAGACGAAGAATAGATAAGACTTGAACAGGACGTGGGACAATGTGGTATCCATTCTTTAATGCAATTTTGTCTGAAAGATAAATGTGTCTACAAACAGCTCCACAGACCTTGGCAATTTCACCAACTGAACTTGTTAGAGGAGAGAATGCAATATTTATTCCACCATTGACTGTGACGTGTAATATCATTCTGACCAATTCTGCATATTTTGCGTTGCCACGATCAAACCTGACCAAATCATCCACAGTTGTTTCTCTTATGTTCTGTGTCACATAAACATTCTGTTTTTCTCGAGTGTTATTAACATTTTGAACACTTGCTTTTTTAACAGGTTCAGGGTTTGGTTTGTCTTTTGATTTATTAATTGGGCTCTCTCTTACAACTTTTGGAGTTCCTGTAGGTATATACTCTCTATTTGGTATTGGAGAGTTTTGAGGCAATTTTACTTGTTCGAAGTTGTAATTGGGTTGGATGTATTCTCTTTGTTTTGTAGGGTTTATTCGTTTCTTGGTCTTTTGAGACAGATTGCGGCATGCAAGGGGATTGCATCGTAATATTTTTAGGAACCCACAACAGTCCAACACAGTTGGGTCAATGCCAACGACGCTGTCTGGTAAAAAGAGTATCCGCAGATTGTAAAATTGTTCAAATAAGTTTCCACAAAGTTGTGTGATGTGACCAATGATAAAAAGAGTTTTAACTTTGTTGGTTGGCAGTATATTAAACCACTTAATTTCACATTTCAAATGTTTGAGTAACAGACAATTGTTAAAAGTGTTTGGTTCAATAGTTGTAACTGAAATTGGAATTTCAAGACGTTTGATGTTAGTCCACCCTTCAAAGTCTTTTTTGTAAATGGTTTTTGTACCATCTTTGATACTCACTTTGTTATTCAATATTTGTTTAGCATCCTTTCTATTGACATTCACAAGCTTTTTGCAGTCCACGAATATTGTTTTGTCCATTATTTTAGTCGTTTCTGGTATGACCAACTTTTCTAAATTGACTAGTCCAAAATTGAGATGGTACAACTCTTTAACTTCATTGTTAAGTATCAACATTTTTATATTTCTTGGATCAAAATATTGAAAGTGTTTTAAACTGCACTTCACATTTCTCAGTTGTGCGCAACATGCTAAAGCCCCAGGCTGGATAACATCGACGCTGTCCGGTATAGACAAAAATGATAACGAATCCATTCCAAACAGTTCTCCTTTGGATATTTCTTCTATTCCGTTCGGAATTAATGCAACTTCTATCTTTAAATTTGTCATGAACTGAAACCACATTGGTGCGCATTTGACAAATTTTAAGTGTTTGAATGTCTGAAATATTTCGGGCTCTATTTCTTGTGTAGTTATTGGTATCTCGAGACATTCGATGTTCTTGTAATTTGAATAATCTTTTAACATCATTTGTGTGACGGAATTGTCGACGTTAAGTTCATTTAACATCGATTCAAATTGCATCTGATTTAATCCATTAAATGCATTTGGTTTGCAACCTTCAAATGCGTCGGTTGCGATTGATGTCACACTTTGAGGGATGGTGATTGGTTTGAGTCGAATACATCTTGCAAATGCTTTTGATTCAATGATTAAAAGTGTATTTGGGATTTTCACATCCTGGAGATGAACACACCCTTTAAAACATTCTTTAGGTATGACTGTTACAAAATCTGGTATGTTCACTCTAAACAACAATTGTTTGTTTATATACTTCACGAATATTGGGTCTCCAGAGAAGTAGAGGATATCATACATATTACTGAAAGTGTTTTGTTCAATCTCTTTTAGTG
>NW_004440172.1:9647-11950 GCF_000330505.1 Entamoeba invadens IP1
TCAAAAGACTCTCCATTAATATCCAAATTCCTTTCAGGTGCTGCTTTACATCTTATTGAATAAACACCGTCTTCAAAAGGTTTTACTTTTTGTTTTGACATACTGGTTTTAGTTTAAAATTGTTTTTTTTTATACAAATCTTTAAATGACTTGTTTTTTTTAAAATGAATTATTTCTAAAAACATTGCTGAGTTTTTTTCCATTTAGTATCAATTTTAAATATATTATTATTAATAATTAATTTATTATAACAAAATAATTTAAGTTTAAACGTTTTTCAAATTCAAATACAGTCATTTTCATGTAAATGATGTTAACTCAAAAAAAATTAATACAGAACAAAAACAACTTTGATTTGCACTAACATAATAACTTTCAATTAGAACGTGTTGTTTCAAAAACAACACTAAAATATCAAAGTCTATCAATAAGAAAAAAATACAATTTAATAAATTTTTGGAAATATGTAGATACAGTGAAAGACAACATGAATAAAATCATAAACAATTGACTGGTGCAAAAAAATGAGTTAAATAAACATTAAAGTTCAGTCAATAACCAATTTCAAACAAATATCTAAAGAACATGAAAATAATGAAGAAATTATATTAAAAAAAGACTGGACTGATTTGAAAGCTGTACAGTCTAATTTGCAAATCAACAAAAACAAGACAGAAAACAGATAAGAAGAAAACTTAGCTCAGTGCAATTGAAACACAAATTCAAAATGGTGTTAACCAACATTGCCAAAGTTAAGAAATGTGACACATGTTTTTCTGTTAAATGGAAGACCAGATTATATACTCAGTGCAGAATTTCTAACATCTTGTGTATAATCTAGTGCAAGACCTTTCGTTACTTACAAAAACAGATGAAACATTGAATAAAAAATCAACGTAATCGAATCACGACTTGATAAGGCAAGACAAAACTTATTTAGCGTTAATGCTGCTTGAAAAGATGCTAAAAACAAATAACATAAAATGTTTCATTTTTGTTATTAATATACTTCTTCTGTTGTAGGGACTGGAGTAATTCGTTTTGACGTATAAACTTTTAATAGTTCTACATAATCAATCAATTGGAGCTGTACTTGTATGAATTTTAGGAGGAGTAACAAATAGTTTAATGTTCTTAGAATTAATATAATCAGCAAAATCGCTTGATGATATACCTCTTTCCCCATCAAATATTAAATTAGTCATTTTCATTCCTTGTTTAAATAATTCATTAAAACCATTTATAATTGATGATGCTGATTTATCTTCCACTTTAGTGACATAACCATATCTAGTATTTATATTTATACCTATTAATTATGGTTGAATTGAATTTTTCTATGAATTCTATGATCAAAATTATACTTTATAGAAGGAGTGTCATATTTTTGTTGTGAAACACGTTTATCTTTATCTGAAAAATATAATATATCGGACATATAAGTGTTTGGTAAAGCAACAAATTTATAAGCAAAATTTTTATCATAAAATGAATATTTAGAGGGAGATGGTTAATAATTGTTAGAATAAATTATATCTTTGTTATTGAAATAAGTATAAATAATTTTAGCTAATAATGGAACATGTTGATTCATGTCTACAATAAACAATTGTTTAATTGTTCTATCTTTCTGAATATAATTAGGAGGAGGATAAGAAGAGATGGTAGTAGTTGGACCATGAGGAATAATAGATGGCTTTGGTCTTAATTCAGCATTTATTTCCAATTCCGGAGATTGAATTATTGGTTTATCTTTTGGTTTAGGTGTATTTGTATATTTGTTAAATTCATGAGAACCGGCATACTCCGTAGCTTTTGCATTTTTTAAAAACCCAGTCTTTTTTCAAGCTTTTTTGCCCAAAAGTGCATTTCTCTTTACCAACTTATTTTTCTTTATGTAAATAATCTAAAATTGGAGATGTTTTTGTATAATAAAGGGATTCATGAGGATTGTTAATTTTTCTGAGGATGGTAAATATCTTAAACATAATTTCTTTTAATTTGGATTTTTTTGCCTAAGATCAAAAAGGTATATTTTGAAACACATGATTTTATTCAAAAATGTTATTTATGGATTTTTTGAAAGATGATTCTTTCAGTTGATTTTTACAAAAAAATAATTTATTTTTATATTTTGATTTACCACTTGACCAACCTTGGTTAATATGAAAACAATAAAAATTAATTTAAATTATAGAAAAAGTCGATTTTTTAATCAAAATCACAAAACAAATTAACCCTTCGAGGACTGAAAAATTTTTATTTTTTTCTTTTTTTTTTCAGAAAAAAATTCAAAAAATAAT
>NW_004440172.1:12050-16866 GCF_000330505.1 Entamoeba invadens IP1
GAATGATGGCTGAAAAAGTGCTTCTGGGCATCTGAATCTCTCGTTGCCAATGGTGATGACTTGACCATCTGGAAGTTAATGTGACTTCTCGAGTTCTGATGATGAGGCAGATTTTTGCATTTTTTTGTCAAATCAAATGAAAGGCGGCAAAGTTATTTATAGTAATAAGTAATTATTTATTTTTTGAATTTTTATTCCAAATATAACAAGAAATTTGTGTGTTATTTCACACATTTATTTAATGTTGATTTCCGATATTTATTCGAATTTCAAATGTTTTTTCGGGATATAAGGATTAAAAATGATAATTTTTGATTACAAATTGGTTTTGCATATTGTTGTTTAAAATAGTACAACTTTAAACTATAAATCTATTTATAACAAATCTTGAAATAACCACTCAATAATCGTGTTAATTCAAATTTATGTCAAGTATTTTCTTTGTTTTATCACAAACTTTTTTGTTATGTAGCAAGTGACGTTGTTTTATGTAAGATTTAATTAGTACTTTTAATTAATTTAAACCATTTTATTGTTTAGCAATTTTCAAATAAAAAAACACCAAAAATGGTTTTTGCATTTAATTTGTTAAAATGGTATTCATTAATTAAAAATAACTATAATTGTCTTGCATGAAGTACAGTTTTGAACAAAACGGGGTAACCTTACTGTATTTATTTTTTAAATTTCGAACCATGCCTCGGAAAAATTTGTTTTTTTTGCACTAAAATATTTTTTGGCAAATTAAAATAAAACTCAACTCATGGTTACTCCCTATTATAGAACAATAGTAAAAACTTCTGGTATTTAAACTATTAACAACTGGTTGATTGTTATAGTATATACATGATATAATAAATTATTCAAATTTATTATAACAATATAATAAAATTAACGATATCTTAACTAATGTTTAATTTACGACAATGAATTTATGTATTAAATTATGTAATAAATAATATATTAAGAAATACAGTCAAACCTTTCAATTCTGACACCTTTTGATTCCGACATTTTTAATTATTTATTATTAATAAAAAATACTATTGTCAAAATTCAAAGGTCCAGTAATAAGTCACAAAGATAAAACAAGGCAAAAACTAAATTATGGTAAAACCCATTTAAACGTATTCAGAAGCAGTTTTAAACACTTTTGATATAAAATTAAGAATTGTTATTTTCTCTTTTTCTGGCATTTCTGAATCCATAACTCTTTTCAAAAACGAATCGGCATCTGTACACAATTCATCTTCAAATGTAGTTACATTTCCCAATGGTGTTGTCTCTTTCGAAAATTCCAATATTTCAAGTTCATTGTTTGTTATAAAAGGTGGTATCTTTTCATCCATTCTATCTACAAATTCTTCATCTGAACTTTTCTCGATTACAACACCACTTTTACTTAGCTTTTCAATCGAACGTTGTATTTCAATGTCGTTTTCGTTGTTTTCATCAATGTAACTTTCTCGAGGTTCTCCCAACAGTGTGGTTTTATACCAACATTTGGTTACTGTTTTGTTTTCTACACTCAACCAAGCTCTGTCAACAAAAGGCAAACACTCTACAAAAGGAAGCTTCTTAGCTTTTTTGATTTCTTTCTTTGAATCAGAAGTGACATTTTTAACATTGTGTTCAACGATATTGACCAAGTTGCGCAGAAATAGCTTCCAGTAATTTTTCTTGAAAGTGTATATGATACCCATGTCGAGAGGCTGATAAACCGAAGTTACGTTAGGCGGAAGAAAGATCACGAATATATAGTTAAGTTTCATAACTTTGATTTCAGTGTCGACTTTTATAAACAAATTGTGTGTTGAACAGTTGTCAATGATGAACACAATTTCGTGTGGATTTGGAGAGTTGATTATTTCGGCATCCCAATCCAGTATGTATCTTTGAAAAATTACAGTGCTCATCCAAGCATTTTGTTGATCCAAATAAATGATGTGGTTTTTCTGTTCTATCTGCTTTGTCATTCCTCTTGGTTTTACTGACTTGCCAATTACCACTGGGTTTCTTCGGTTTTTACCAGTAACATCTGTAACAAGAAATACAGTAAACCGTATTTTATCACACTCGATTCCAATTTCCTTTCCTTTTTTGATGTTCAAAGATGATGGTTCGAGAAAGTGTATGTTAAGACCAGTTTCATCTCCATTGAAGATTGATTCTTGGCCATAAGTATCAAGGAAGTGTTTTACAATAACTCGAATTGTTTCGATGTAATCACAACATATTGATAAGTCAACAACAGGAGCTTCTCCATACTGCTTGTGTATACTGAGAGAGTGTCGTTTTTTGAAAGAATCTAACCACCCGTTTGATAAAGTAAGATTGATCAAATAACTGTCTTGACTCATATTAAGCTTTGTTCTGTTGGCCAAGTATATAATAACATCGTCATGTATCGGTGTGTTATTTTCCAATAGCATGTTTATGGCAAGCATCAGATTTTGTTCAAAAAGTGGGTATTTAACTTTACTTAGCAATCTTTTGTCAACAAGTGGTTTGTCAATTGAAAGCCCGGTGATCCAACTCCGAGAAGGTTTTTCGGATAAGCTGTATGTACTGTATGCCCATTCTGCAACACGTTCATCAGTCAAAACTAGTTTCTTTTTAATAATATCAGCTTTTTCATCTACAGTTAAAGAAGTGAGTTTTCTTTTAACTGGTTTGTGATCTTTAATTCTTTTCATGTGTTTGTTTATCAAGTTTAAAGTTTTTAAAAATCTTTTTTGCGTTTTTTCTTGTTGTTCTGTTATCTTGAAATGTCAAAATCAAAAGGTTTTCAATTTCTAAAAATGTCAAAATTGAGAGGTTTGACTGTAGTACATTTTGTCAAAACATTCAAATAACATTTTCTAAAAACAAATATTTACATTTATAAAAACTATATAAAAAATTAATAACAACGAAATATTAATAGTAAAATAAAGTCACAAATAAACCCAAATAACAATTAAACTATTAATCAATTATTATTAATCCATAAATTAATAATTTAAATTCATTTTGAACATAATTTTTTAAATAAAATTAACAAAAAAACTAAAAGTATAATAAATTTAATGATTTTGATATAATTAAATAATATACAAATTCAAATAAAATAATGTTAAATAAATTAGAATAGTATTATATTATAGTAATTAGAACCAATCATTTAATTATAATAGTTACCATTATTACAATTAATTTTTATTTATTCTTCAGTTTATGTGAACATTCTTGACATGTATTATATTATTTATTTAACCTGTAATTATATTCATTTTATAACAAATTATAATATTTTTTATTAACAATTTTTAATTATTAATTATTGACATGAAGAAAAACGTTTTTAACCAAACACGCCTTAAGAACACTTCAATTTTTTTATTACTGTGTTTTCATTGTGTTATAAAATGAATACTATTTGAAAATAACATTATGGGATTTTATTTTTATTTATTATTAAAATTAATAATAACTTAACTATAAGTTTGTAACAATAATTGTTATAATTAATTATTTTATATTTTTATAGTTTAATTAAATAATAATTTATTATAAAATTATTATAGTTTTATTTATAAAATATCTATAATAACTTATTAAATTATTATTTTGTTATCAATATAATAATTGAAATTTCATCAAACATGCAACAAAAATTTGTTATTAATAACCCGTTATTAACACAATAGTCGTAGCTGTATTATTTGTATGTGGTATTTCAGAGTATATATTTGCTTTATAATTGTAGACTAAAAACTGTTAATGTAATTTCTTGAAACATACACTTGTAATTGATATGTGATTTTTTAAACTTATAATCTTAATGACTATTGTGGATGCAAACAATGACATTGATCCTCTTTTACAAGTAATATTCTGGAATATCTGTCAAAAATATATTAAAAACATTGTATTAAATATATCGTTACAAAAAGGCATAATCTGAAAATAAACACTAACTGAATTACCAATAACATGAAACCAAAAAAGAAAAGATGAGACAGTTCAGAAATGTAAATTCTCAGTATCATGTAAGCCCGATTAAATAGTTTGACGTAACATAATTGAATTCCAGGTGTTGTTGTAATATATAAAATTAAATAACAAAATAAAAGTAATTTCTTGACTGTTGGTTGCATTTTTTCTTTCTTTTTAAAACATTCGAGTTGTTACAAGTTTTATAAAATTTCATACATCTAAAAGTTATTGTAGTTGATAAACAAAAAAATGATTTATTTATAAATTAAACAGGCACATCAGATATCAATTATCAATTTCAAAACAATCACATCATTTATATTTTCTTTATTGTTTTTTAAAATCCAATAATTAATATTTAATCAATAATGGTTTATAACCTATTAGAAGTCCAAATATTCAGTTTACATAATATACTTATTAATACAGATATACACATTTTCAATAATAAAAATTTGTTGTAAAAATAAATCATATTAATTATATTCGAATCTAACAGTTTATGTTTGATGCCAAACTTTTAACAACAAAAAAGTTTGCAAGTTTTATATTTATATAATTTTAAAATAGTCTGTTTTACGTTAATACACATCCGATTAACAATATATACAGTTATAATCAAATCGAAATTAAATATTTCAATTGATCATTTTTGTTATATTTTGATATCATTAAAATTTATTTTGAATAATTATACATTTATTAACTTTTAGTAAAAAGGTGTTTCCAATTATTCACATAACAAAGTTATCAACACAATTAAAAGTTTAAATATATTAATAATAGATATACATATTTGTTAATACAAGTGTAATTGTATAATTAAATTATGAAGAAT
>NW_004440292.1:0-1652 GCF_000330505.1 Entamoeba invadens IP1
TTTATGGTTTGTGTATTAATTTATTATCAATGTGGTTATTTAAAATGTTATATTGACGTTCAGATTGGTTAATGCAGCTCATTATTACACTCTGGTTTGTGTTTTTCAAACGCAAGCCTGTCGTGAAGGCCGTGAAACACAACCCAAAGTATTGTAAATCATTTTTATGTCGAGTGTTGTTTGAATAATAACAAAATAACGATAAATTTACTATAAACATGAATAATATAATGTATAGTAAATAATTAATATTGTTATAATTTCTTGTGTTGAAATTTATAATAAATTTTGTAATTTTGTAACTATAATATTAACTATATTTTCCTTTTCCAAAAATTGTGACTGTGTTGGAAATAGTGGTTTTTGTCCAAATTTACTTGTTTTTTGTTGTAGTTGTGTTTCATTAAATGGCTTTTATTTAAAGTTTTTCATGTTAGTTTGTTTTTAGCCAATAGATTAAAAAGTGGAATGTCTTTAAAACATAGTGTGGCTTTTTAACGTTTTATTTATATAAGACTGAAAACTATTTATATAAAGCATTTTGTGCTCAAAAAGTTGGTAATATAAAAATATCATCCACAATTTAGGGAAATTAATTATAGTTTAAATTTTTATATATAGTCGGGTGATAAAGGGGGTTAATTTGGGACAGAAGTAGTTAATTTGAGTAAAAAACTATAAAATATAATTTATTTAACCATAAAAGTATTAGAAGGGTTTTTTCAATTAACTACTTTGAAAATAATAAAAGAAAACCATAACTTTCTATTTTTGATATTATTCAATCTTTGAAAACAATGGAAGAAGAAGAGAAAGGAACCCTTGATGAAACAACCACAGGCAATCAACATAAAAAAGCAATTTAAATACAAGAAACCAGTTTAAAAACTGTATTTCAATATATATTCATGATGTATATGGTTAAAAAGCCAGAGTTTAATGAATTAACAACGATGTCAATTTTTTAAAGTGTCAGGGAATCACTGAAAAATCATCATTTGTTATTTCAATCTTTCAATCTTTCGTTGTTGAACCATTCCCATTGAGAAAAGATAAGAGAAAGACCATTTTAACATTAAAACAATTGGAGTTGAAAAAGAGCAGAAAAGAAATGAAACAAAGGAAAAAACAAAGGAAAAATTCTTTAACAAAACAAGTTTCAGACAAACCATAAAAAGTGCTGCGTTTTAGACTTCCACATTTTTAAGTGAACAAATTGAGGTGTTTTTGTTTATTTTTGAAATAGAAATTTATTATTATTCAATTTATAATCATTTAAAATAAAAAAACGATAATTTATATTATTGTTTTAATTTTATGTTTATTTTGACCTTTAAATAGATTTTTTAAAAATTATTGTTTCAAAATTATATTTATCAAAATTAACTACCTTTGTCCCTTTTTAATGCTATTTATCCCCTGACTATAATATTTTAATTATAAAATTGTATTTAAGAATAGGTATTTTTCAAAAATAATCTTAAAGCTTGAAACTGTAAATGATTTTTAATTTTTAATTTTTTTATAATTGTCTGCAAAGAAGAATTTGGAAATATTAAAACAACGAAAAACTGTAAATTTCAAAATGTGTGGACTTTCTGGGTATCACATCATGATAGTCTCGAAGTACCTCAAGACTATCAAAGATTTAT
>NW_004440169.1:0-11773 GCF_000330505.1 Entamoeba invadens IP1
GATGCGTTCGTGTATCTCCATTTGCTCCTGTAATGATTTCATTTGGTCTTCTTTTGTTATTGAAACTTCTGTGTTGGAAACATAATACTCGGACATTTTGGCAAGTGTATCTGATGCCGAAACAAGTTGGTCTTTTGTGGTGATATATGATCTGACAAGTTCTTTAATTGTGGATTTTGGTAGTTCAGATTGCTCATCATCTTGTAACACACAAATATCGGGTCCAAAGAGTCGTTCATGTACTGTTGTCAATTCCGCTTCATTGAGTAACGGTCTATTTATTATTGGTAACATTTTTATTAAATAGTTCTTCAATTTGTGATTGTTACAATTAATTAACTATGTTACAATTTAAAGAATCGTAACATTGTTAATTAAGAAATAATAATTTTATTGTTTGCTTTATAGCTTATTTTAGAATAATGTATATTTGATGAGACGCTATTTATTGTTATTCGTCTTTATAATTTTTAAATAAAAAAGTTTTTAAATTTTTAATGATGAACATTTTTAAAAATATTTAAAAAAATAAAACTTAGTTTAAAGGTGACCCTGAAAATTCATCAAAATGCTTGGGCTGATAATATTTATTTGAAGTCAAAAACATACTTAAAATAATAAAGAGCTGGTAACAATAGGATTGAAATGCGTGTCAAATAATTATAAATATAAAAAATAATTTATTAATTAATTAATTATTTTTTATGTTTAAAAAGTGATAACAAAAAAATTAATTGTTTTTTTTAATAATTATTTATATTTAAACAATTATATTTCAATTTAAAAATGTAGTTTTTGATAATCACACACATAGTTGTCAATATAACAAAATATGGAATGATAAAATAAAAAACAATTATATTTTAATGTAATTGTTAATGTGAATATAAACCAAAGAGAATAATTGTTTTAACATATTTTTGATAATTGAATATATCTTTCATATTCTAAACAAATGTGACCATTTTCATTGTGTAACTACATAAAAATTATAATTTACCAATAACTCATTGTTAATTATAACATGTAAATAATGTTATTTAATATATTATCTTTTAAATTTATTGTGTTTAACCTCACACATAAATAACACCATTATAATAATAACATCACAACAGTTATTGAATAGTGTAATAATAACATGATTTTACAGTTACTTTTAATGCTTTTATTATAATAATTGAGATAAAAGGTTTCATTTTTTTACTTTACATGTTCATTGTAAAAACCAATTAATTTATTAAATGTGTAAACCTTTTGAGTGTGTAAACATATAATTTCAAACTAAACAAATACAAAAATATTATTGTATGAAAAGAATGTGAATAAATATTTTCAACTACTTGTTGTTCTCACCCATTTGTACATGTTATGAATAAATAAATTATATATTTACTGGTTACAATAAATGACAACCACTTGAAATTTGTTTATGATATAATCAGATATACATGTAAACAAATTATAAATGTTGATAATAAACAAATTAATATTTTGAATTAAATTGGTGTTGTCATTTAGATACGATTTCATATATTTTATAAATTTAATTAAAATATTTTTTCTACATTATTAATATAATTCATTTTGAAAGCAACTGAATTGTTATTAAATATTGTGTATTACTTAGATTGTATGCACATTGTTATTTAAATCCAAAAAACAAAAATTTATGTTTTAATGCACTGTTATATACGATTCAAAGGAATAACTGTTATTATAAATAAATATGTCTATAATTATTTTTTGAAATAATCATGAACATTTTTGTTGAAACGACTAATATAATGTACCACAACAAAATACTTTATTTTTTTATTTTTTAATTATATGCTTTTACTCTTTGATGATAAAATATTTATTTTTATATTTTATGTGTATATGATAGAGCAACAAGTTAAAAGCAAAAATGTTTTAAAACGTGCTATCCTAGTAATTTTAGTGTAATTATTTCAAGTTCAGGTTTGATGTTACAAGTTTTCACACTAAAAATTTATCCAGTTTTATTTTTGACATTATATAAAAATGAAAATGTTGTGATTAACAATGAAACCTTATATATCATCTGTTGTTATTAGATTATTGAAGTTAATAATCAATACATGTTTCTATTTTTATAACAATGAATGTTGTGGTGTTACTTAAATATATATGTTTAATTATGTTTTTTTATTTGAATAATAAGAAATTGATAGTTATAAAAAAATAATCATATATAACAACTCTCTTGTATATAATTATTAACAAAAAATTGTTGAATGAAAATTGTGCACATCGATGTAGTTACACAATGAATTTGATGATAATAGTTTATTTTTGTCTTAAAGAATATCTTAGTCATCACACATAAGTTATTATTTACAATCAATAAATTCAATGTAATAAACAACTATTATTTAAGTGGATATTTAATTTGAAAATTACCTTTGTATCAACACTATTATTCATTTGTTTTTTTTTGTTTATTTGAACGTTTAATTGCATTGATAACTTTGTTTTAAAAATTGATAACACGATCTGTTAAGGTTAACGGTGATTATATATAATCAATTCAACAATGTGTAAATTTAGAAAAAAATAATTTTGTAAAAATTTTTAAAAAATATTTTTTTGTTGTTTGGTAAAGAGGAAAGTAAAATGCCGATATACTAAAAAAATAATTAATTCGGCCCAAAAGATCTTAAGATTACTTGGGTCGTGACAATCTCGAAGCTCACCTTAAAAAACCATCAACTCTATTTTGTTTCAGGTTATTTTTATTTGTAAATTTATTCACAATAATTTATTTATTTATCTTGTGAATAAACTTTATCAAATAATAATATTATTTTTTCAATGTTATAATCTTTTGAAAATATTTTATTGCAATGATAGATATGCCACTCCAAGCAAACGGAAACCGATTTTTGTTATATGCATGTACAAAATAATATGAAATTTTTAATAAAAAAATGTTTGGTGAAACTAAACTGTTTTTCAAAAGTCGGTACTGAGGTGTCCCGATTTTTTGCATTTATTTTGTTTATTATTTTTGGGAATCTTTTTTTTGTAATAAATTCACTTATTTTTTCCAAATAAAAAAGAGAAAAACAGTCTTCAAAAATTATTTTTTTATTTGGAGAATTTATAAGCATTAAAAAATTCCATATAAAATTTGAAATAACGGGTTTTTTGTTTCAGAAAAACATGTGAATTGTCCCAAAAGTGCATTTTAGTACAGAAGCAAATAAATTTAATGTCAATCTTTTTTATTATCAAACATTTTATTATTTTATAAAATATTCAGAAAACATAAGCTAGGTTCCGAGATTAGTATGCTTAATAGTGTTGTCACAAGAAAAATAAAAATAACAAAATGATTTGATAACTTATCTTTGTTGGGTTTTATAAAGTCGACATTCTTTTTGAGCATTTCAGTGAAAACATCTTTTTAAAAATATCCAATAACAAAACAATATTGTTATTTTGTATTATTTTATCGTCTTTTCTAGTGTTGCCCTTTGACAATTTGACTTATGCCTGTCAAAATTATCAAACATTTACTGTAATTTTTTTGGTGTTTTTTGAACTCTATATTTCATTATTTTTTATTCAGAATAGAAAACCACAGTTTGTTTTAAATTTCAATTAAATTTTAACGAAAGTAATATTCAGTTAAAACTCGACACGAACAACACCATCCAAATTCACTTAAACGTTAATTGTTGTGCTTTTAGGCCAACAATGTTGAATATATGTTGCGAAGTATCGAGTTGAGGTCAAATCAAATAACGGGACCGAGTTTTTTGGAAAAGGCTGGCTAATATTACGATATTTTCCCGAATATGTACGAAAATAATTGAACGGGATTGGTATTTTTTTCAAAATAAAGTCGGTACTTTCGATTTTTTGTTTTTTGTTTTTTTAGGAAAAAACAAAAATAAAAAACGGGACTTTAGGAAGTTCTAAAAATATGACAGTACCGACTTTTGAAAAACAGTTTATTATTATTTTTAACCATTGCAAAGATCTTTACCAAATAAAGCACCCTTTTCTCCGTCGTATTCAAAGACATTCCGAACCACTTTTTATGTAAATTTCGTCTTTAATCAACAATCTTTATTAGTAATATAATTTAATCACAAATCTAGTATTTCCAATTGGTGTCCAAAATACAAAGTATCATCATGTAATTCAATTGTGTATTTTTTACACTTTTCTTTGATAACAAAAATAACAAGGTGTTCGTTTTCAACTTTAAACAAAAAAGAGTTTCCAGAACGGGTATACAGATGTTGTAAAAGCAGTAATTCTGTTTATCGTGTTGAGTTAGTTTGTTTTTCAACAACTTTCTAATTAATTGCAGAAGAAGTTTTTACGAATTTTGTAAACACTTTGAAGTCATTTTCAATATTAAATTTTTGCAAATCTAATATTTGAGCTTTAAGGTATTTGCTTTTTTGTGTTTTGAAGATTTCGTAAATGACAGTGTCATTGTTTGCGGATAACACTTCAATATCACTTTTTATATTTTTGTCGTTTCTTCGAATTCTGTTTAGACTGTTTTTAAATGCTCTTTTTGCTTTTAAATAAAAAAAATCAAATTATTGAGAAAAACAGCTTCTTGTACTCTGTCAAAATAAATTTCAAAATTTGCGACTGTTTTTTTATTTCAATTTGATAAAACGACTTTAATTTATAATAACAGGAATCACGTGTTTGTAAATAATTTAAATAGTAAATACATTTTAAAATCAATATTAAGTAGAACTAAAACAACATAAAAACAAATAAAATAACTATTCATTTTTATAACCAGTTATTTATTAATATATTCAAACATTACACCACAATTTTTGATACAAAACATGATTCAGACAACATTTAATTTATCCACCAATAAACTTGTCGTGTCTGTGTATAAACATGAAGATTAATAAAATCGTCAAAACCAAACACAACGGCAATAGAATCAACGAAAGGATCCAAGAGTAAAAAGATATTCCTCCCAACAATAAAAGTGCGTCAATTGTAAAGGCGATAATGAAAAACAGTGTTTCTCCTTTGATTGAGTCCATACTTGTTTTAAATTATAAGTTGGCATTATTTTATTTTAATTTTCTTGTTTATTAAGTGTTATGTCATCAAAAAATAAACATTGACAATTAAATTAACTGTTAATAAACAAAAAGAGCAAGAAAAACGTGTTTTTATTGATAGATTTTAAAATTTAAGTGAGGAATAACAATTTTAAATTGAACAGATCTTAAAAATATTCATCAAAAATCAAAAATCAAAATTAAATGTTATTTTTATTTTTCAAACAATCACAAGACAAGTACTTTAATATCAATAATGTACAACTATTAGAAAAACTAATGAAATTAAATTATCATTTTTCATTTTGTTTATAACATTTTGTAACATGTTTTTTACACGTGACATTTTATAAAAGACACGAAGAATTGATAACATAAAAGTTGAACATTGCTAATGCTGGTTATGTTCAAATTGTTTTACATAAACTTTTTAACTATTAATTGAATAATATTTCAGTATGTTAAAATAATAAAATTAAGACGTGAAATAGTAATATAATAATCACTGCTTAATGCTGGTTTGTAAACACATTATAATAAGCCGTAAATTGATACATATATTGATAAAATCAAGAACAAATATATAATATTGTCATTGTAATCAATTTAACACAATCGTCTGCATATTTTATGGTGTGTATTTTGATTTATTCATGAAATTACACGTTTGTGTTTTTATTTTAAAATTTACAAATAAATATATTTGTTAATATAACAAGAACATACACAACAACTTGGTGTTTATGTTCAATTATCTATTATTTTCAGTATAATTTAAAGCTGAGTATTTTATTGAGGAACTGTGTTTTTATTGTATCGTTAATTTGACAATATTAATAATATAAATAATTTATTAGTTTCGTTCGAATATCTATTTCACTATATATATATCATTAATTTTCATCTCGTTGTATAATTAAAAATAACACATCAACAACAAACCAAAATATCAATATATTTTATTGTCAATTATTTATTGCACTTTATCCTGTTTAAAAAAACAAAAACAAAAAACTTTGTTTTATGACTTTTTATATATTAAAAATAAATATAACAATATTGTTATTTGAAGATAAACTAAATTGATATATTAAAACAACTCAATTCACTCATAATCAGTGGATAGCAACTTCGGTATGAAGTAATAAAACATAATTTGATCATAATGTGGCAGATATTTAGACTCAGGGTGTCTCGTAATAAAATGCGGTAAAAGAAACAATCTATACCATTGCAAGTCAGATATTAATCAACTGACTTTATTTTGCATCCTTTTCGTCTTGTTGTATGAAATTCATAAAATGCTGTATGTTGTGACAAGTTGCTTTGGTCGCCTATCCCAATATTTATATTGAAAAATGGGATACAAAGCATTGTTACATTGTCTAGAGGGTATGTTTTATACAACCTCCAAGCACATTTAATTGGCGACTGAATAGCATTATTACATATTTTGAGACTGAAAGTCGACTTTTTGAGATTAAAGACTCTACAACTAGTAATATTTGGCGCCATTCATAATTCTTTTGTGGATAATCTTGAATTTTCTGGAGTTTGTGTGATGTATGAGTGAGGGACTGTATGACAGAAGACTTGGGACTGGGTGTGGAAATGCAAAATCATTGCCGACTCGATCACAAGCCGGCCAATATCACAATTTATAGTCTCTATGTGGTTAGTTTATCCAACGTATTTTATAAATAGCATGTATTCAATGTTAATAAATAAGAAGAAACAACCTTGTGGAATGTTGAAATTGGTTATTAAATTCACGTTTAAATTATGAGTTGTCTTTTTTCTATTACGATTTCTGTGTTAATTATTAATAAAAAATACGATAAGTTATTGATATCACGTTGAAATACAAACACTTTGGATCTTTTGTGTGGTTTCTATTTTTCTTTCATGTTTTGAATGCGTTCTCTATCATAACAATCGTCTGTACAATATTATTAAAACTAACTCCAAACAACACCAATTAATAAATATGACTTAGACTATTTTAATTTAAATTAAGATACAATGCCATAACTTTCTTTATTGTTTATTTTTATACATAATTTAAAAAATGTGTATAATTATATTAAAAATATAAAAAGTTTTATTTTTAAAACAAATTGTGTTGATATTTTTAATTAAAATTGAGTAGAGTACGTTGTGCTATTTTCAATATTTTGACAATTGAATTATAATATATTTTAAAGCTATTTTTTTCTATTTGTATTGTTAATTGCAATTTGTTTTTGTAATTATTTTTTTAAATAATTAACTGGTATTTGAAAAATCATAAAACTAAAAATATTATAATAAATAACAACTAAAATATACATTATATTCAACAAACAAAACAAATTAATTAATTACAATTCTAACACAATTACTAAAATTATAAAAAGTAAAACCCTCTTGTCGTACTATAAAATGTTGTAAACATCACAATTAATTTATTATAAAATATTTTTTTTGTTTATTAAAAACAACAGGAACAACATATAATTGAAAGATTTTTTATTTCTTTATTAATCCAATATAATAATTATTGGATTCATAAATAAGTTCTTCATACAACGACTTATTTATATTTACTCCAAAATCAAATTTAACTCGAATTGGGTGTAAAGAGACAAACATAACAATATATTTTTAATTGTTAAAACTCATTAACTATCAAAAATCAAGGTTTATTTTTATATACGAGAGAAATTATAAATAATGTATGATAGGATATTAACATTTTAAAAAATAACTCAACTAAGAGTTCTTTCATGTCTTAAGCAATCAAATTGTACATATCCACTAACTAAATAAATCATACCAACACTTGTATATTTTGAAAAGATAACAATCAACTCCTCGTTATTTAACAATGTTTAACAATAACGTTGCTACAAGACTCTGTTGTATTCATTTTTTTTTATTTTATAAAACCTCAATAACTTTTGATAAATATCTTCTTGGATTTATACGGATATAATTATGTTGTACCGTTTTTTGTATATTCTTTGTACTAACATATTATTCAAAGCTCTTTTAGTTTATAAATATCATCATTTATAATCAATCCCTTAAAAAATCAGATAATATCAATATTAATTTGTCTATGTTACTAAGTTTATCTTCATCAGAACATCAGAACATTCAAAATTAATTAATGGTATAAAAATTCAACATCTTTTACAATATATATTCCATTTTCCCTAAGTTTTCTAAAATTGTATTTACAACAATATTAATTTCAGGTTATTCACCAGAGTCGATTAGACTCTTTCTTAGTGACTTTAATTTCTAAATATATTTTTCGACAATTAATATGAAATCATGGGTCAGTCATCTTATTAACATAAACACTTAGATAATTATTTTGAATTGATAAAGTAGCAATATAACTTACAAAGAATTATAACATTTTAAAACAATTTGTAAAGTCGAATTATAGTTAAACGTAATACAATATTATTTGAATTGAACTTCTATACATTTTTGATTTTTTATATTTTTTGAGATTTAAAAAAATAAATTATTTTTACAGATACCCAAAAAACTGTCCAGCACAAAAAAACGACCTGCAAACCATAAAATTATTGAAAAAATATTATTTTTTGGTTTTTTAATTGTTTGTTCTGTTATTTAAAAAAATTATTGAAATACATTAAATAGTTTTCAGAAACCATTTTTATAATTTGCAAGGTCGTGTTTATGCCATTGGTTTACCAAAAATAACAGGAAAATACCATAAACAAACTGAGTTTATTGGATTTTTGAAGATTTTCGCTTTTAGTTGTGAATACTTTTTCAACTTTTTAAAACACCCTTTTGAAAAGCGAACTGACGTCCATATAGTTAGAAATAACATTTACTTGACCGTAGAATTACATTTCGATGTTCGAGTCTGCCAAGAGTGGTGTTTTTTGATTATGATTTGTTTGTTGTTTTTATTATTATTTAATGAAATCCAAGTTGTTTGTTGTCAAATTCTCGTGTTGTGTCTATCATTTTACAGAACAAAATGTTCATTCAATCATTCGTACAATATATATAAAAATAACACAAAATGTATTTGAAAATCCGAATGATTTAAATTATATTATTTTTAGTCAAATAAACTGGTTTTCAAAAGTCTGTACTGGAATATCCCGATATTTTGTTTTCTTTTTTAGCTTTATTTTTGGGAAGTTGAAAACCGAAAAATATTAAGAGTTTTTTTGAGTAAAAAAGAAAAACGGGTTTGGAATTATTTTTTTAACTTGGTGAATTTTGTTTGAACAAAATTTTCCCTCTATTTTTTGAAATAACGGGATTTTTGATTCCCCCAAACAAGACTTTTGTCCCATAAATGCATTTAAAAAACAAAATAAGAAAAAAAATCTTTCTATTACAGATGCCAAAAATCACAGAGGGACCACTTTACAAAGCTGAAAAAGAGTAAAAGATGCTTAGAGCCAAGGCACTTCTTGATGAGGGGTATTCTTATACTGAAGTATGTAAGTTTGCTGGAGTGTCTCGAAGTACCATTGCGGAGTTGAAAAGGGGGGAGAGGCTAAACCAAAGAAAATTGGTCGACCACTCAAAGTGTCTCCAGACACAGTGAAAATCGTGGTCGAGAAAACATTATCAAATCCACTCTCTTCTTCATTATCTATTTCTCAAAATATGCCTCTTTCTTCTTCTACTGTTTGGAGGGTCAGGAAAAACAAACGTTTTGTTTATGCCAAACAGATAAAAAGACCAAACATGACTTCAAAACACATTTCAGATAGACTTTAATTTTGTTCTAGACATTTCAACAATAAAAGGTTATTAGCACGTTGGACCAAGAACACTATTATCTCTGACGAGAGCCGGTTTTGCCTTTATTCTTACGGGCACTACATTTGGAGACGAAAGGGTGAATTCACCGATAAAGACTTCGTTCCTACCCCAAAGTTCAACTCAGGTGTTATGGTATGGGGTGCCATTGGGCATAACTTTAAGTCACAACTAATGTTTCTCACTGGTAAAGTGAATGCCGAAGCTTATGTTGAAATGCTACAAAACTCAAAGGTGTTTGAAGAGGCGAAAAGGGTCTACAAACATGGAATGACTTTTCAGCAAGATGGAGCAAGGCCACATACTGCCCGCCATACCTCAAATTGGTTTGAAACTATCGATTCAACATTCAGGGTTTCATTGCTCACACGCTGGCCGGCCAATAGTCCAGATCTCAGTCCAATTGAGCATCTTTGGCACCATATGGACACTTTAGTGAGAAAAGAGAATGAGATATTCAGAGACATTGAGGAACTAAAAGTTGCACTTCAAAACGCTTGGAACTCAATACGGATTGAAACTATCAACCATTACATTGACTCAATCCCAAAACGTTTCAAGCTTTGCATTGAAAATAAAGGTGTTTTTATCGGTCATTTACTCTAACTTGGTTTTATTTCGTTTTTTGTTTTTTTTCTTGTTGGATCTCAATTTTATAAAAGACTTGAACTTATCAAAGAAGCCAATTTGTTTGTTTTGTTTTTTTGTTGAAAGGTTTAACCACATAACGAAGCTCGTGTTGGTATTGAAATAAAAATTAGGTGGTTCGTTTCTTCAATCGATTAGAAGGCATACTGTCGCGACAAATCCTTGTTTAAATTAACTTAATAGGGAAAAGAAATAACAGGATCGGTTGTTTTGGAAAAGATGCTCAAATGATGCGATCATTTCCCAACAATTCCCATAAAAAATAAAATAAGATTGGTATTTTTTTAAATTTGTTTTTTGGAAAAATAAAAAGAACAAAAACGGGATTTTAAGAAAAAGAAAAAAAGAGGTCAGTACAGACTTTTGAAAAACAGTTTACATGTTAACCCTTCAAGGACGGGAAAAATCATAATTTGTAAAAAAATAAAAATCTTAGTCAATTGTAATGTAAACGTGACCTTTTTTCTTTAATTTTTTCAAAAAAATCTAGACACCCTGGAACGACGGCTCTCGTATATTTTTATAGTAAAGTGTTATAAATTATAGTAAAAAAGTGAATATTTTGTTGAAGTGGGGATGAACAAAGGTTCATTTTTTGCTTGATCTTTTTAGAAACAATTCACAGTTCAATGGAAAAGTCAAATCAAACATTTATTGAGATGACCACAACTTATTACAATAATAAAAATAATTATAAAATATAACAAAGACCAAATTGCATCATAAAACATACTGGTCCGGAATTATCAAAATCAATTACATCATAAAATAACAAAGAAAAGATTTAAAACATAGACTTTGAGGTGTCTTGAAATTTCAATATGCAATTGATCTCAAAAACAATAACAAGAGAAATTAAATAGATTTTTTTGTAAAATTTGAAAAATACAAGAATTTTAAAAACGGGGTTTTACTATTTTTTTTTCAAAGATATAAGATAAGACGTAAAGACAATTTTGTTTGTTCAGACTTTTAAAAAAAATCTTAAAGAAAATAAGTGTAAAATAAACAAAAAATATCTGAAATACATTTTCAAAAGTATCAAAAATCGCAAAATCGAGAAAAATTTATAAAATCAACTTTAACAATAAAAATAATAGCGTTTAAATAAACTTTGATCACCACGAGGTTTTGTGATCACTCGTTGAATTTCAAGGCATGCCACTGTCGAGGAAGCAAGATATGAATTCATTGTTTGTAATTTGAATATTTTATCATTTTCAAACAAAAACAAAAGGCAA
>NW_004440169.1:11873-35967 GCF_000330505.1 Entamoeba invadens IP1
AAACCAATGACAACACTTCAAACTATAATTTATAATAAAATAAATCAATATATTATTAATAATTTATAATGTTATTTATAATAGTATTATAATTATGATTGTTATATATGATAGTAACAATCAACAGACATAATTTTGACAAGATAACACATCAACAATCATATATTTACTACAACGTGATTTCATCAAAGTGATAAGTGATCACATTGATATAACAATGTTGTGTAATTAAAACTATATTGTATTTTATGTATAATTATAACAAAAATGGTATAATGACCCTTATTTATTATATTATCATTATAGAAGATACACAGTGTTTATGTACTTGATGTGGTTGTTATATATAAGACAATTTAAATTATTTGGATGTTAGAATTGATTACAAACTATATTTCTAATATTATTTTACCAAGAATAATATTGAGTCCAAAATAATAATATAATAATAATAAAATAATAATTTATTTTTTAAATGACAATAATGTTAAAATAATGTTATTTAAACACACCAAATAACAAAAAAATTAAATTAATTTATGTTTTAAAAGGGATAATTTTAAAGAATATTTTATATTAACGACTATCTGTTATTTCACGACAATGGATCAATCAGAAATAGGCAAACAATTGTTACTTATAATATTGTTAACAGTTATAGTTAAAAATATTAGATTATTTATAATGTATTGTTTATTCGATTGATTTTGTAACGAATTGTGTTTTGTGTTTTAAATAAACGCTTTTGTTCGAATTTTTAAAAATAAATACAGTAAGGTTACCCCGTTTTGTTCAATTGTTTTTATAATGCAAGACAATTATAGTTATTTTTAATTAATGAATATTATTTCAACAAATTAAATGCAAAGAACATTTTTGTGTTTTATTTGGAGATTGCTAAACAATGAAATGGTTTAAATTATTTAAAAGTACTAATTAAATCTTACATAAAACAACGTCACTTGCTACAAACAAAAAAGTTTGTGATAAAACAAAGAAAATACTTGATATAAATTTGAATAAACACGATAATTGAGTTGGTTATTTCAAGATTTGTTATAAATAAATTTATAGTTTCAAATTGCACTATTTTAAACAACAATGTACAAAACCAATTTATAATCAAAAATTATTATTTTTTAATCCTTATATCCCGAAAAAAACATTTGAATATCCAATAAATATCGTAAAGCAACATTAAATAATTGTGTAAAATAACACATAAATTTTTTGTTATATTTAAAATAAAAATTCAAAAAATAAACAATTACTTATTATTATAAATAACTTTGCCGCCTTGCATATGATTTGACGAAAAAATGCAAAAATATTCTACATCATCAGAACTTGAAAAATAAAACAAAATTTTAAACAGTTAAGTCATCACCATTGGAAACGAGAGATTCAGATGCCAGAAGCACTCTTCCAGTTATCGTTCCTTGTTATGGAAGCATTAGGTATCCACGATACTATTCACAACTCAATCGTGAAGTGTGATGTCGATATCAGAAACTAGTTGTATGAAAACATCGTCTTTTCAAATGGAACGTCAATGTACTCAGGCATTAACGACAGACTTGAGAAGGAGAAAGTTGAAGATGAACAAGGATTAAGCATGAGAAGGCTGTTTATGCTTGGCTCAATTTAATTATATTTGTATTGGTGTTTATTTGGTTTAGTTTTAATAATTATTGTTATAATCAATCATAATATAATTAATAAATTTACTATCAGTTATATTATTCAAAGGTTGATTTTTTATAGTTTATTTCTAAGTTAAATATCTATACAATTTATTATTCTTTTGTCACGCATTGAATAACGTATCCAAAACTGCTATTTTTTTCGACTTAAATTGATGTTTTATAGCGTTGTTTTACCATATAAGTTAATTATTTTAATGTTATTATTGTGTTAGACAATAACAAACAAAATTAATAGTAAGTAGTGGGCTTTTATCGTAATATTTTGTTGTTATTTGGTTCTCTAAGTATTTTTAGTTTGATTGGAATCCATTTTTTATTTTGACAATAAAGTAGGGGGAATGAGGGGCTTGACCTATACTTTTAATGGTTTATTTACTATATTTAAATAAAAACTATTTTTAATGTTTTATTTAAAAACACAACCTTGACTTATAAATTATAGTTTATAAACTATAAAAGTATTTGTTCATCCTTAGCATAAAGTCAGAACTCGAAATTATATTCGGATTGACTTGGGTGTTTGGGAGTTTTCTCTCATTTGGATCAACAATAGGTGGCAATATTGTTGTTTGTAAAGGCTCTCGATGTTGGTTTAACTCTTGTATATTCCAAGGTAAACTCTCTTCTGCCATCTTGACCAAATATGTCGATGAAGGCGGAAGAACAAACGATTCCAATTGTTCGCTGGTATAAACACCATTGGCTTCCTGTAACAATCTGGAAGCCTCTTTTATAGAAACGAACATTCTTTTGATCTTGCCAATATTGACTCCAACAACACCAGAACGCTTAAACGATGCAACTATAATGTTTTTAGTTACTTTGCTCTTCATTCTCCCAACACTTTTTTGCATGACAAGTTATGGGCACACCAGTTTGCTCTCTATGATCTCCTTCTTCTCTCAAAGCTTGTCGTAATCTGCAATCACTCTCACTAAGTTCTCTCATCCAAGAAATCAATCCACTTTGAACTTCTCCGTCTTCAGTGACGTGGAATTGGTGTCAATTGCTCTTCCTTCAATTGTCAAAGAACCGTGTGAACTGATGGCTTGTTTGGCAACTCCAAAAAACATAAGTCAAGTGGTTGGACAAGGTGACTTGTGTGAGGGACATAATAATGGAAAACAACATTGTGGTCTTGGGCAAATTGTATCAGCTGCTCATTCAAATGGCCACTGAAGTTGTCCATGGTGACTACAGCTCTTTCACTGACTAGACACCTTTTTAATCTGATTGATTCGATGTGAAGAATTAGATGATTCACAATCCACTGCTGGAAAATAGCGCCTGTAATAAAACCACTCTTGGAATGGTAAAAAGTCCACTCCGGAATTTCTGCTTCCAATTAGATATGTACTTTTTGTTGGGTAGTACAATAGCAGGAGCAATGAAACATCCCTCAAGTGAAATACAAGCCACACAAATACTACGCTTACAAGAATGTGAAACGCCCAGCTTCGGTGCTTCTTGGGTTTTTAATTTGCTGTAAGTGTCATTTGAAACATACACATATAGATTGTGTTTGTCCATCCAGTCAGAAAAGCCAACTTCGTCAACATTGAAAAATAGACAAGCTGGTGTATTATTGAAGTTGCTAAGCTCTTTGTAGTTGTTGAAAACATTCATATAATCTATTTGAATTCTTTCCAACTCATCCGGAACAGCTTTTATTTTTTTTACAACCATGTTTAGTTTCCATGTGTTTCCATAGACCACTTGCTGTGATTGTGAATAACGGATCAACTTTTTGACACAACGACATGATAAGTGAATTTGTTATTGCAATTTTCTTTTCATTGCACAATAGTATCAATTGTTTTATCATATCTTCCATCTCTCCGGTTATTTTTCTAACATGCCAATCTGGTATCACATCTTTTTCTTTATCAAGATGCAGTGATACTGCCTGCTTCGTGATATTAAACAACTTGCCTATTATTGCTAAAGGAAAACGTGTTTTTGAATAAAGAAGTTGTATTTGTGCTGTCATAGAAAAAGATAGTTGAAGCTCTTCAATTAAGTCTTGGTCATTTTCAATTATGAAAATGAGCTTTTTAATCTTTTCTATTTCACTTGAAAATTGTTGATCTTTCCTTATCAAACAAGCGTTGTACTTCATTTTGGATAAGCTAAGGATCTTTTTCTTTGACATTTTGTTGTATATTATTTATAGTTTTTGTTATTTTTTAAATAGAACCGGGAAAACTCTGTATAGTAAAAAATATAATAAAACAATAGGTCAAGCCCCTCAGTTTCGTTAAGCCCCTCACTCCTTCTACTGTAATATTTTTGTTATGTTCTTATTTTATTTTGGTTTGAACCAATCTTATTGGTTATATCAAACCCACAACTTTGCACACTTTTAAGTGTTTTTTATTTTGTTTTTTAAAAAACTTGAATATCTGATAGTATTATTTAATCAATTTTATTACCATTTTTATTTGTTTATGAAAACAGTTTATTTTCGTATTATTTATATTACTAATATTAATTTGTTAAATTATATATTTTATTAATTGAAGGACGAATCTTTAACAAAAACCAATTGATTTGAATTTATGAATGATGAAATGTTTTATAAATAATTCAAAAGTTTGAATTTAAGTTGAACTATTTTATCAAATAAGTCAAAAATCATTCTAAATTGTTCATGAAAAGTCGCCATTATTTTCATTTTTTGGAAAAGTGAAATTATTTTTTGAAATTTTTTTCTGAAAAAATAAGAAAAAAAAATTTTGTCAGTCCTCAAAGGGTTAATAAATACAGATGGATTACAAAATTATTAAATAAACAAATATTTCGAGTCAAAAGACATTTAGTCTTTATTCACTCAGTTTTGAAAAATGGTTATTTTATGTTTTCCAATTTAATGTATTCTTTTTTATTTGAGTTAAAAAGTCTGTTTTGTACCGAAAAATAATCTATTCGGTAATATAAAAGTATTTCGAAGTTTTAACAAATTTTTTTGGTCGTGTTTTTCATTTTTTGAAATAATTCCAACAATATCACCATATTTTTTTACAAATTTGGGTAATTCAATGAATTTGTAAATTTATTGAATTTATTTAACCAAATAATTAAGATATTTATTTGGTTAAAAAATTATTTATTATTTTTTTATTTTAATAATAGGCTTTTTAGAAACAGTAAGATAATACAACAACCCTTAAAAATACAATGATATTTAAAAATAATGTCTTTTTGAATAGCATAATGATATTCTTTTTGCTAACTGACTGTTAATTTTCTTTAAAATAATTACAAAATAAATATAATAAACCATGGAAAGTATCGCGTCAGATCCACAAAAATAAAGTAATAATATTACTGCATTTTACAGCCTTATCAATCGTTAAAATTATTAAATAGCTGATACAAATATATTCAAATATATGCATTGTTAAAATAGATAACAAAATATGATTATATGTCATCAAAAATATTGATAAACGAGTTAAAATATAGAGGATCATGGTTAGACAAAAGAACTATATATCATTTTTAAATGTTTTTTTCTTAAATTAATAGATTTTGTATTAGTTTATGTCTAACCATGAAAAAGTTAAAACTGTTGATGAAGCTAAAATTAATCAAAATACTCAAAAAATTAAAAATTATTAATTAATAATAAAAATGTCATAAATTGAAACCAATAAAAACGAATCTTAAGAATGGACTTTGGGATATTATTTGTTATTGTTTTCAAATTGACCTAACTTATTATTTAACTTATATGCCTTTTCTAAAATGACATTTTATTCATCTCGAAATATCTGGTTGGCTTGTCTATTTTTTTCGTGTTCGCATTAAAACACTACAACATAAAACTTTTCTTTGTTATTGGTTTTAAAATTTTTTGTTGTTAAGTCATTTTAACAATTGTTATTTTTAGCACACGATTATAAAAAAATCAAAAAAAAACTTTTTTAGAAAAACCACTTTATTTTTATTATAAATAATATTATTATTATATATTGTAGAAAAAACAAGATATCGTCAAATAATAAATAGAATTTAGTTGAAAACACTTCATATTTAAAAAAACAATTGTTATAACAACAACTTTGCATTAAATGTATTAAATGGATACCAAAGACTTGTTGTCCAAGTAAAATGAAAACTTGTTGATGAAAAAAGAGTTTTAGTTTGTCTTTTTATTTTAATTATATTTCATTTATTTTTTATTAAAAATAATTTATTTCAAAGTGGGTGTTGACTTATTTTAGTTTTAAATAAATTTGACATCCAAATAATTTGGCCACTATAAAAATACACGATTTGTATATTAAATAAATTAAACAAAAGAAAGATGTCGAGAATATTGTTCAATTTTGTTATCAAACTCTTTTTTTCAATTAAATTAAAAAGATTAAAGAACTCAACCAATCCATCATAAAAGATGTTTCTTTTCTTATTCACCAAAAATAAATGAATGCTTCAGTTTTATTTTTAATTTTAAATACATGTTTCGTTATTAAGGATCTTATCTTGTTGGAAACAATTAATATTATCAGTTTTACAACTAATTATATTTGCTTGTTGAGTTAAAACTTGTGGTTCAAAATATTTTTTATTAATCTTTTATTATAAAAAATAATCAATATTCGCACATATTTTTCGAAAATGTAAAATAATAAATACATATCATTATTTTCTTTTACCATCCATTTCAGTTTAACCCCTTTAAATAATAACCGCTTATTTGTTTGGTATATAAACTCACATTTTTATATAAATCATTCAAAATGATTATCACATCCATTCATATGCTCTTTATAACATCGTTGTTTGAACTCGTAGAATCACAAGATAAAAATACAAAAGTCTGTATGATCGACTTTGGAGCGGTTGATATGGATACAAATGAGAAATACCTGGCAAAATCGTGGGATTGTTATGATCGAATACCAAACTCAAAGACTGAGATTTTTGCATTGAATTTGGATTTGGCATGTTATATCCATGAAAATATGATGTTCCTTCATAAAGCCTCAGAAACGGTAAACAGATGTGGGCAATGGATTCAAATCATTGGCCCTTCACAGAGTCAAATGAATTGTATGATAGCTGGATACCGAAATTATGAAAGACCAACTTTAACTGTTGTTAAAGAGGAGAGACTTATAAGTGTTACTCCACAATTGTTCACTTCTTTAACTGGTGGTTTTGTAAACCAAGCTGAAGATATGACACAAGTGACTGTATCATTCAGTGATATTGGAATATCTGCAACACCAACCCTTTTTGTTTTAAACAGAACCGAAACTGAAGTAAATGTACAAATAGTGAATACCAATAAAGTGCAATCAATGTTGGCATTGGGCCGAGTCTCGACGAAAGAATTGTTGTATTATAACAAGAATCTTGATGACACTTTTACTCTTCCTTTGTTCAACGAAAATATCTATGTCTCACTGATTGATTTAAATAGTGAAAATATTAATATTGATAACATCAATTTGGCCACTGGAAATAGATACGTGTCGGGTGTTAGATTTGAACAAAACAAAATACCAAAATGTAAGTTCTTTACTGAAACGCAAGTCTTTGAAGAAGGCAGTACATTTGAAGACGATATGTTATTTAAGTGGTATATCCTACATACTAAAATGGATGGTTTGGGGAAAATATATGACTCTGCACTTGCAAATATAGTGTTAAACATTGAAGAAACTGAAACTAAATTGTCATTTTTTTATTCAATTGAGATATTAATGAATAATGACTTTAGAGAGTTTATTTTCAAATTAAGAACCACCAATTTAGAAGGATTTGAGTTAAAAAGAGCCGATTTAATATTGACCAAAAACTATCTACAAACCGACAAAGTGGGCTCTGAATACACCGAGCAGAACCTGAAAACCAAAATGACAATCAACAAAACTTCTGGTGAAGTAAAAATAAGAGCTCTATTTAGCAAAAATATCATGTTGTTTTCAAACACAATTGCTTTTGTATTTGGAACATCAAAGGGAAGTCAAATTTCGATTGGAACATCTCATCTTATCAGATCCGACATATATGTTGATCAACCAGATTGCGATAGTATGTCATTCGATTGTGAACGTACAGACTGTCTCACTTTTGATAACGACACAATTGAAGATGGTCCAAATCCATTTACAAAAGAATGTCGACCGGCATGTGGGACTTGTTTTGATGTCTTCAAATGTTCTACATCAGGAAAATGTGTCAAAGAAAAGGTTATCAATCTTCGCAGCAATGGCTTTAGTATCTTCTCATTATTATTCCTCATTCTCTTGGCTCTATTTTTGTAATTTCGGCTTTTTTATTATTTGTTAATAAAAATGTTTTATTTACTAAAATGTTATTTAAATGTTATTGTATTTAAATTAAAATTAACAAATAATAACCATAATGTAAAAACGAACAAATGTTTGGTACTGTTTAGTATGTAGGCTCATATACTCTGTGAAATTTTTTGTTTGAGATGGTAAATTTTATAATAATTCTAAATAATTTTACAATTTACAACAATAAGAACAATAAAAGCCGAAGATGTTTTTTATTTTCCATGTTGTTGTGAAAATAGTTACATTTAATATAAATTCCCTCAAGCGAGCCTTTTGGGATTATTTTAAATTTTTCTATTATATTAACTAGAATTAAATTATTGATACTAATTTTATATTTCAGATTTGTTCCACATGATGTGGAACAAATTCAAAAACAAAAATTCTGATTGATATGGTCCACATCAATCAGATTTTTTTTTCAACTCTTGTTTCTAATACTTAACTATTAATTGTAGAATTAATATGATAAAATTAACTATATTTAAAAAATCCCATAAGGCTAGCTTAACTCGCCAACAACCCAATACTGCTCTTTTTAACAGTTTTTCAAAAAATTGTCCCAAAACTGTTTAAATAATTTTGAAATATTATTAGGTGATTTTCCCGAAAAAATAAATAAAAACAAATAATATATACAGTGAAAATACGTTTCAAAATGAAGGGAAAATAGTTTAAAAATGACAGATTTTATTTTAAAAGGACAAGATTTTTAATAAAAAGGATGAAAATCATAAAAAGTGATGGAGATTTGTTTTAAAAAGGACATGTATTTTTATTGAAAAGGACAGGATTTTTGATAAAAAGGACGATTTTCGAAAGAAATGACGATTTTCATGAAAAAGGACAGGAATTTATTATAAAAAGGATGGGATTTTTGTTAAAAGGATGGATTTTAAGAAAATGTGACAGCCATTTTTTGAAAAAGGATAACATTTTTAACAAAAAGGATCGATTTTTTAATAAAATATAATTTATTTCCGACATTTTCCCGATTTTACACATAAAACACAAACAATTAAAATACCATAATCAAGTTTTAAAAAAAAACTGATAATGAATAATTAAATCATAATAAGAAAGAGTGTTTTAACGCAATTTTAATCTTGATCTTAATAATTGATTTAAATGTCACAATCTTTGACTTCTATCGACGCCAGAGACCCGATAACAAGGAATGAATTTATTGAAAATCCACCACTTATCCAATGGAATGAACAACAGCGCCAGGTTGAATCTAAAACACTTTTCATTCTTCCCCAAGCTACCAAAAGAAAAAGGGGAAGACCCAAAGCTCGGTCAGAATCAATAAACCAAGCCAAAAGACCTTATCACAAAGTAACAATACAAAACAAATTCAATATGATTAAATTTTTCATAGTTAATGCGGATACTAAAGATGATGTGTTTTACAGTGGAGAACTTGGTATTAAAATCAAGGCTGTCAAAAATATGTTAGTCAAATTAAAGTGATGAAGAGGTTTTCAATATATATTTCATGGAATTGATGAAACACTATGACGACAACAACAATTCAGCAGTGTTTCGGTGTGACAATTGTACTATACACATCCATTTGAGGGAACTTGTTACTAACATTCATCATTCAATTGTTTATAATACAGCTTACAGTTATGAACTCAACCCGATAGAAACTGTTTTGGGGTTTTGGAAAAGGCGTGTAGAAAATGACATACGTATTTGGACTGGCCTTGGCGATCTTCTTGAAAAAAATGGATTTAATTTAACCAGCTGAAGTAATAGCGTCGATGGAGAGATGTCTCAATGAAATTTGTGCAAAAGCATATAATAAAGACTTGTAATTTCAAATTGTTTGTGTTTTATGTGTAAAATCGGGAAAATGTCGGAAATAAATTATATTTTATTAAAAAATCGATCCTTTTTGTTAAAAATGTTATCCTTTTTCAAAAAATGGCTGTCACATTTTCTTAAAATCCATCCTTTTAACAAAAATCCCATCCTTTTTATAATAAATTCCTGTCCTTTTTCATGAAAATCGTCATTTCTTTCGAAAATCGTCCTTTTTATCAAAAATCCTGTCCTTTTCAATAAAAATACATGTCCTTTTTAAAACAAATCTCCATCACTTTTTATGATTTTCATCCTTTTTATTAAAAATCTTGTCCTTTTAAAATAAAATCTGTCATTTTTAAACTATTTTCCCTTCATTTTGAAACGTATTTTCACTGTAAATTTCATAATTGGATAATTTTTTATTTTTTATACCAAAAAATCGTTTTGTGCATTTATTTTTTAAATAAAAATTTGAAAGCAAAACATAACAAAAATTACAACCAAAATAATAAAGAGTTGATGGGAAAAGTCGGCTTTAGCAAATTATAGTAAAATATAATATTTATTGTTATAAATTCAAAAAACATTTTATATCATTTAAAAAACATTAATTAAAAACAAAAAAAATAATTAAAAATATTTGAAAAACCAAACAATGGTTGAATTTTTTTATATTCCCGTTAATAAAATTGATTTTTTGATACAATAACGGTCAATTGAGACCACTTGATGTTTGTTTTTAAAATTGAAAATGATGATTTAGTAAGTATAAAAGAAAGCAAATTTGATAGTTATCAAACTAATCATTTGATTAATTATTTAATAAGTACAACACAATTCAATAATAAAAAATTTAAATGTAGCATTTAGAAACAATTAACTTCTAACAACAAATTTGGACTTTAAAATATATTAAAGAAGTCCACAAAACACAGTGAATGTTTAAAAAATCACACATTCAATCCACCAATCAATTTCTATGTTAAAGTGTCAATGTGTAAAATCAACTGAGATTGATTATGGTAGATGCTTATAGTTTTAAAATATTCAATTTCTGTATTTAATTTCAAAAAGGTGTCTCAATATCTAAATTGAATTTGTGTCCTGCTCGAAAGTTTTATAATTTTTAATAATAATAAAAAATACAAATAATAATTAATAAAAATGGTTGTTTATAATAAAATATAGTTAATCTTATCGAGACAGACTATTTTCTGCCAACTCTGAGAAAAGTATTCATAAAAACTAAAGAAAATGATAAAAAGCACACATAACTAAAGTGAAAATTGATATTTTTTGTTTGACAAAACAAATAAATAATAATAGTCTTAATAAAAAATATAATTGGTTATGTTCAGAGAATGACGCAAATTGATAACAGTGGTTGTTATTTCCATTGAATAAGGTGCTTCTGTGCCATAGTGAAAATGATAGAGTCGAAATAGTTGTAAAATATTATAATAATAAAACGAATCCATTATGCATTACTTTTGCAGACAGCGATGCATCTGTAATTGATTATCAAGCAACCCGAATATAAAGAATAATTATAATAAAGTATACCTTGTTATTGACAATAAAAAAGCTAAATTACGCATAACGTAAAACACAACAAAAATTAAAAATATATACCAAATAAATCAATAAAATGGCATTGATAGACAAAGAAGTTTGGTTTTTTGTTGTTTGAAAAATTAAAAATATAGTTGTGGTTTACTTTATTCATTTTAAACACCCCTTTCAATAGATTATTAAAATGTGTAATTTTATACATCAATATATCAAGAGTCAACAACAAACAATTGGTTAAACAGTCCATATATTTGACAAAAAGTCAGACAACAATATAAAAATATGTGGATAATTTGTAGTGGAGGGAAATTGTTATTAAATTAATTATAGATTTGACATTATAATTTGTTTTTAATGATTGCTTGTTATATTTTAATTTCTTTTGATAAAAACTCTTCAAGAGATTAGTCACTTTATTGTAAATACCAAGAGATAATAAAAATATTTTTTAGAGAGACAAAAATTGTCAAAAAATCTTGCTAAGTTGTACTGTCTGAAAATACACAGTGAATATAATTGGTTTTTATGAAAAGTTTATATTTTTTATAAAGACTATTATGTACAAAAATTTTATATGTTTACATTAATTATCATTGACGTGTTCATGTATCTTTTGCAATTTGTATTTCATTTTCAACTCAGAACCAATTGTTTTTATTGTTTTATGAATAAAAACATATTTATTTGTTTAAAAAAATGTTATTGCATTTTACCAGTATTATTATTTTGCCATTTTTTACGTTTTTGTCATAAAATTTTATATTTATTTTTCATTTTTTCACAATTTATTTGTTTATTAGTTCACGATTTGAACTCGTTATTCCATTTTCATTTTACTATAATTGAACTACACTGTATAATATAATTTTTTTCAAAAAAACAAAAACACTGCTCTTTTTAACAGTATTGGTTTGTTGGGGATTAGGTACGTCGGCGAGTTAAAACGATGTAGTTTTATATTGTAACTAATTATTAATGTTAAAACATTTATATTGCATTACATTTTATAACAATATTATCATTAATTTTGAATAAAAATTTTCAAAATAAACA
Source organism: Entamoeba invadens IP1 (assembly GCF_000330505.1). Taxonomy (NCBI): domain Eukaryota; phylum Evosea; order Mastigamoebida; family Endamoebidae; genus Entamoeba; species Entamoeba invadens. Next base: position 24,334 of record NW_004440169.1, read on the forward strand.
AAATAACGAATTATGAGTTTGCTTGATGGGTACCACATGATGGTCGTTTCACAGTATTTTGAAACGTTAAACGATTTCATTAATTTGGAGTTAGTAAATAAGAAGTATCAATACAACATGGCAAAGTTTCACAATAATCCAATTCCAATTGATAAAAAAACAATAAACTTTTTTACACATATTGAAACTTTAAATATGTGGTCTTCTTTTGATGAATTTTTTGGAAATGACATTTTTGGAGTAGAGAATGAGGTTTTGTCCAATAAAATCAATTTTTTTCGAATAATTATTTGGTTTGAAGTTGATTACTCTTTCTCACTAAAACACAAAAACACCAACTTTGTGTTTAAAAACATCACTTACACAAAAGAAGACCGTGCCAAATTCAAACATGCGAACATACCAAATACTGTCACCAAACTTGACTCTTTTGCATTTACAAACGCAAACATCACTTCTATTGACGTACCACAACAAGTCACTTCAATTGGAGATAACTGCTTTTCTTGTTGTTATCGTTTAAAAACGGTGAACTTATCAACCCAACTGAAATATATTGGCGAAGAGTGTTTCTGTGAATGTAATGCCTTGGCATCAATTGATATTTCACAAAATGTTAATTTACTTGGTAAAAGGTGTTTCACGACATGTAACAATCTCACTTCTGTGTCGTTACCCAAATCTCTTTCTTATCTTCCGTTTTGTTGTTTTTTCAAGTGTGTTCATCTACAAATGGTGAAATTTCCACATCATCTCAGTTACATTGAAAAATGCTGTTTTGCACGTTGTTCCGCATTGAAAACAGTGACAATCAGAAATATCGAAAATTTCATTGGTGAATACGCTTTTTTTAATTGCGTGAATTTGACATCAATTAACATTGAAGGCAACATTCAAAGTATAGAGAGCAAATGTTTCAAAAGATGTAGTTCACTTGTTGATATTACACTTCCTAGTGGATTGTCGTTTATTGGAAACAACTCTTTTGAGGAATGTACAAATTTAAGTGCAATTAAAATACCACAATGCGTAACAGAACTCCCCCGAAAGTGTTTTAAAAAGTGTTTTAAATTGGAGATAATTGAACTACCAAGTGGACTTGTTAAGATGGGAGATATGTGTTTTTTCGAGTGCTCAAAATTGAAAAACGTTGTACTACCACAAACAACAAAAGAACTTGGAAAAGAGTGCTTTTCGCGTTGTAGAAGAATGAAACGAATTAATCTACCAAGTGGATTGAAAGAAATAAAATTGTTGTGCTTCGAAAATTGTACTTTACTGAGAATTAAAATACCAACTACAATTACAATTTTCGAAGAAAGGTGTTTTGAAAATTGTGGAATTGTCACATTTGAAAAGGATGAAATTATAAAACAACCTAAAACACTTTAATTGATAATTCAAAATATGTTTTTTTTTAATTTACATTTTAACTGTTGTTTGATTTTATTTTTTTAATAAAACCAGTAAATGTCATAATACAGGGGGGCTAAAAAATCGCTTCTGTCTTTTTAACCGCTTCCACTTAATTATATAGATTCAAATAATATTAATATAATAAATTATATGGTACTGTTTACCAAGAGGGTTGAATATGCTTTGTGGAGACTTTTTTCTCCGAGGTGGTAATTTGTATCATACTTTTTATTATAATATTATTAGTTATAACGATTAAATCGATAGGAAGCGGTTAAAAAGACGGAAGCATTTTTTTCCTGTATAGTTAGACATAAATAATAATTAAACATTAAAATTATAAAAAAGAAAACCCAAATATGATATATTTCAAAATGCTTTTGTCACTTTGTATATTTTAAAATTGTTTTAATGTATGGTAAACTGTAATATATATAGTATAGCCATTTTACCTCTTATAAATACTTAATATTAAGTATTTGATATTTGATAAAATATATGACATTATTCAAAAAGTGTTTATTTGTGGGTTTATCATGGAATTGTGAAGTAAATTCTATTCACCAATTTTTCCATTAAAAATCAGTGTTATAGAAAATATAGTAGTTTTTTTTAATTATAAAAAACTATATTATTTATCTGAGTGGACTTAAATTCAAGGTTCGAGAGCAAAATAATTATTTGTGGGTTTTGTATTTGATTGGTCCATTGACCCACAAATAGACGTAACCCACAAATATAATAACCCACAAAAAGACACTTTTTACTGTATTCAAAAGAACATTGTAAATCAAAGTCAATAAAAGAACAAAATAATTAATTAAGATTTTTTCTTTTGTCTGGTTTATGACTTTTCGACACGGGTTTTGTTCGTTTCCCTGTAAGAAGACATTTCTCCTTAATCTGTTTCTCAACTTCGCTTTTGATTTCCATGACCAACTCGCCTTTGATTTTTGTGACTGCAGCAACGACCAAATTGTTGAGTAAAGTGTTACACTCTGATTGAGACATCAAAGACATTTCCTTCTGTGTATTTTCTTTCTTTTCGACTTTTTCGATAAGTTCTGGAGCGATCTGCTTTTTCGACTTTTTCGGTTTGGCTTTGTCTTTTTGTTGTTTTGTGGGTTTTGGAGAAATTGGTTGTTCGCGTTGTGTCTGTGTTATTTGATGTTGTACTTCTGTTGAAACCGTGTCTTTCCGAACAATTGCTTCGATCATTTTCAAGTCATGAAGTATTTGTTCTTGTGTTAAAACTCCCGTGTTATTTTTGACTTCTTTCACATTTACATTGAATTCTTTTTGGACAGTTCTATTGATGTCTTCATTTTGTTTATCTTTTTGTGTATTTTCATCGAAACTTTCAAATTGAATTTCGTGCTGGGTAGTTTCTTCTCTTTCTACTGTTAAATTTTCCGAATCTTGTGATTTGTCCATTTCCATTGGAATCACTTTCTGTGGTAGTTCTACAACATTTGGGATTTCCATTTTTAGATAACTTTGTAGTCGTTCATTTGTCTCATTTTGTACGTCTTTTAATACGTTTTCATGGGGTTCTTCAACCAATTCAACTATTTCAAATGAATCATTTTCGGTGTTTTCCATGTTTTGTATATTTTGAATATTTTGAATGTTTTCATAATGGTCATCGACTTCTTTTGTATTAACATTAAAGTCGTCTGCGTCTGAAGGATTTAAATCCAAATTTAAGTCGATGTTTTCATTAATTTTATTTTCGATGACGTCTTTTTGTTCTTCAACTTTGTTGTTCATTTTTTCATCCATTTTTATTTCTACGTTTGCACCATTTTGAAGTTCGTCGATTCGTTCATTCTTTTGAAGTTCTTCGGCTTTTTTATTTGGAATTTCTGTTGATGGTTTTTCATTTTCAGTTTTCATTTGTGGCGCTCGAACTTTAACTTTCATTTTTTTATCGTCTATTTGGAAACCCTCTAATTTGTCCGCAATTTTCTGGGCGATTCCCACGTTTTTGGTGACAATCATACCAGAACCACAGTTTTTTGCTTTTCTAAGTCTGGGTTGAATAATTTGATTGGTTTTGAATTCACTGAGGTACTCTTCTAACGCGTTTTTCTCCCTTTCTTTGGGCAAATTTTTTATTACTATTTTTTTGCACCCGATTTCGTCGTTTGTATATTCAGCGAAAAGTTGTTTTCCATAAAATTTATCTTTCTGAATTTTGTGGAATATTGCAACAGCGTTTTCTTTTGTCTTTGCATTAACCAATGCAAATTCCATTAATTGGTCTTCAACAGTTGACACAAAACACGCCATCAATGGGTCAAATTCCAGACACATATTAGAGAATTGTTGTTCTGTTAAGAAAGGACTAATGTTAGATACCTCTACAAAAACTGGATTCATAAAAATTTAGTATTAAAAAAAGTAGTAGGGTTCCTATAGATATATTATGATTGTTTTATTTGGTTTGATATATTTTATTTCCATAAATGTCTTGTTCTATATTCATCAAAATAACTCAGATATAAATTAATGTGTAAATTTATATTAAATGGTAATTTTATTATAAATATATAGTTAATTTATTTAAACTATATACTAATAATTTTAAGTGAATTACAAGAAATAATTATAATATATAATTAATAATTTATTATAAAATACTAAAATTTTAAATTGTTGAGTTTATGATTAAAAATTTTGTTTACAATATTATATTATAATTCAACCAATTATAACAATAATTTAATTACAGTTGACCAAGTAATTTTTTGAGACCAAATAATTTTCATAAAATTGTATTTTCCATTGATTACCTTTAAAATAACGGGTTAAAAAAAGTGAAAAAAAATAAACCAAAAAGTGGTAAGGTGCTTCAATCTATATTAATAATAGTTTTTAATTAAAGTTTTAAACCCAATTATTTAATCTCTGACTATTATTTTGTCAACTATAAATACATTTATATAAATATTAAAAAATATATATAGTTTATTTATAATTAATAATTTTATTAGATCTTTTTGAATCTTGTCTCTTTATTGTTTTCTTAAAGAACAATTCATAACTTGTTATATAGAAGATGATGGACGAGTTAGTAGAAATGAAAAATGTGTTTGACGAAGTTCACAAACATTATCCATTCAACAAAGAATGGCTTCTTCGTGACATTACAGAGCATCACGGCTCTCATAAATACGTCTTTTTTTGGCAACCAAAGATAACAGGTGAAGTGAACAAGTCATGTCTTGGGCAATGGTATCCCTCTCCTTTCGATTATAACAACCAACACTTTCTCTTTGCTGAGCAATTTATGATGGCGTATAAAGCGAAGTTGTTTCACGACGATGAAATGTATCAAAAGATCATGAAAAGTACTGAACCACGTCAGATGAAGAAGTTTGGACAGCAAGTTAGAAATTTTGATAGTGATGTTTGGGATCAATATAAAGATGTCATAGTCTACACTGGAAACATTCAAAAGTTCACTCAAAATCCAGAGCTTCGAAAGTTTCTTGTCGAAACAGGAGATAAAGTTTTGGTCGAAGCAAGTCCTTATGATAATATATGGGGCATTAAAATGGACGAAAACAATCCAAATTGTAGAAAGCCCGAGTTGTGGTTGGGTGAAAATCATTTGGGATTCGATTTGATGATCACCAGAGGGATGCTCTTAGTCTAATTTTTAAATGACATTTATTAATTATTGTTATAGTTAAAATATAGTTTCTTTTATTATGAGGTTTATATATGAAGTATTAAATGAGTTTTATTTTTTTGAACATAATTTAAATACCAGTTCGTTTAATTGGCGCTTCTTTTTTAATTACTTATTGTGGTTGTTGGGGAGGAGGAACATCTTCTTTCTTTTCTACTTTCTCTACTTTAATCTCTTCGACCACATCGGGTATCTTTTCGATTTTAAGTTCCGCACATTTGATTGTTTTTTCTCTTCGATTGAGGTCGTCTTCCTTTTTAACATTATCAAGTCTTTTCTTGAATACTTCTTCATTGTTCTTTTCAAATTCATCTTTTTGTTTACTCAATAATTCTCTCTCTTCCTTTGTTTTATCAAGTAAGTTATTTAGCTGTTCATTTTGTTGTTCGAATTTTTGGTAAATGATTTTACTGTTTTCGATCAATTTTTGGTTTTCAGTGTATTTTTCTTTTTCCCTTTTAATCTGCATTTGAAGGACATTCTGTGCAGCAATAATCAATTTGTTCTGATCTTCATATATTTTTCTTTGTTTTTCATAACTTGCAATTGCGTCTTTTGCGTCTTGAATTTTGATTTCATACTCTTTTTTTAACGTTTCAGTTTGTTTCATTGTGACATCCAATTTATTATTTTCAGAGTCTAAATGTTCTTTTAGAATTTTAGACTCATCCAAACTTTTTTGAAGTTCAGTTTGTTTGGCTTCAAAAATAGTTTTATTCTCTTCGTTCTGTTTAACTAATTGTTCGAACATTGTATTTAACTCTAAATAATGATTCTCTTGTTCTATAATGTTAGCCTCTCGTTCATCTGGTGTCTTTTTCTTTTTGATTTCTTCTTCGACTTCCAAAAGTTCTTTTTTAGCATTTGATATCTGCTCTTCAATCGCACATTTATTTGTTTGCAACGTGTTGATTTCAGAGGTTGTTGCTTCTTTCGTCTTATTGAGTCCATCAATCTCGCCCGTTATATTAGCTTTGGTTTGTTGAAGCTGAGCAATTTCTGCATTTAACGCTGCTTTTGCTGTCTCCAAATTAGCAATTTGTTCGACGTTTGCTTGTTGTTCTGCCATTTGATATTATAACAGTTTTTGTCTTTATCAATAGAAATTTGAATAAAAATCATTATAATTTAATGATATTTAAATCTATTTTTAAATAATTAAAACAAATTAACAAAAAATGTTCTATTCGTTTTAAAAATCTTTATAATGACGTTGTTTTTATTAAATGAACAACTCATTTAAAATTGACTATTAAAAAAACACTATTATAACTCTATATGACTGTTATTTTTTTATTGTATTAGTTAATTAAATGATTATTGTTTTTTATGTTTTATTTGATTTTTTTATTATAAAAGTGTTATTAAATTTTTATATTATTTTTATTATTTATATAATGAGTAAGTATAGTATAATTTATCAAATAAAAATAACATATTTTTAGTCCATTACAAACCCGCCCAATTGTTATTTAATGATATTAAGTTTTCCTTTATACCAGTCTGCGTCAATATAAAAACCTTTAGCTGCGATTTTATGTCTTAATACAGGTGAGCATCCCGTGTTTTTAGTTTTCAGAGTTTTTCTTACTTTGTTGTATACAATAGTGTTTTTCTCTCTGAAACAGAATCTTTGAGTACACGTTTCCACTGTTATATTTTCTAGTTTATTATTATAATAATATGTATAAAACACGTGATTATGAAGTGCTTGGTCATAATACCACCTTCCCCACTCCTTTTCATCAATATTACTCACCATCCTTTCTAAGTACTTTTCTACTCTATCTACCCCTCCAAACACTGTTCCCACGTTAATTAAAATCGATCTGTTGTTCTTAAATCTATTGGCTTCGTCTACGCCATACGCTTGTTCAATTGCTTTGAAGTTATTTATCTCATCAAATCGAATACAATTGACTCCACCATACTCGCACTCCGCAGCAAAGATCAAATCGTCTTGTGAGAACGTGCTGAAGAAGTCCGCAAATATGAAAACGTCTCGTTGGTCACTGATTAGTACTCGGTCGTACTTCCCCTTGTTTTTCTTTAGAAAGTCTAAGTACGCCAAAAACCGTCGTGTCGCGTCTTGTCCATCTTTGGTGAATTTTACAACCTCAACACGGACGCCATATTGTTTCGCTGCTGAGTAAAATTCGTCAAATTGAAGTCCTTCTAATAATAAAGAAACACGGTCAGCACTTGGAATGGAAGACTGTGAAAGACCAAACGCAAGTCGGGTGTCCTTCTTGATATTCTGCCAGTAAAGCTCGTCGCGAAAGCCAACGGCAGTTAACCACAAGTCGCGGCGGTTATTTGGTTTATATTTGAATACTTTATTACACACACCAGTATATACAAAATTCCGAACGTCGAGAGAAGAGTCGTTGTAATGTGGTGGCGTGTAATAATACAACCCATCGTCTGATCTAAATTGTCGTTGTGAGGAAGAGTAAAAAAGCGTTTCTTTATGGAAAAATAATTGGAAAGAAATTAAGAAACAAAGAAGCATTGGAGAAAGTATCAAAACAAGCGAAAGTGGAGTGGTGGAAAAGGGCAACCTCATCCTGTTTTTTATATGAAACATTTTTAGTTTGTTTTAAAAATTATCGAATTTTTAGTATTTCGAAAATTAGAATTTTTAAATTTGAAAGTGTAATTAATTTAAATTCCACACCATTTTTTTTTGAGTTAAATAAAATATTTAATATTCAATATTTCATAATACAATAAATTGTTTTTTGTTTAATTGATTAAAAAGTATATAATAGATATAGAATAAAGTTAGTCTGTTAACATTATTTAAATATTATGTTTGGTTGTTTTTTACAACTTAAAAATTACAAGCAAAAACAAAAAATAATAAAAATTTGATAATTAACAATTTAAAAACAAAAAAATGATGCATTTTGAGATCAACAAATAAACGATTAATATGGTACACAACATAAACAAAAAACATTGTTGATGTGTTTAAAACATGTTGACGAACACACATCAAAAGATAAAATACAATGAATTAAACATTTATAACTGTAAATAAAAATGAAAATCAAAGAAAGAAGATGGGTCGCGACTAGCGAGCGTCTAGGAAAAATAATTGTGATGTCCCAGACAGCAGTTTATCAACTCATTTATTTTTAAAAAGACTTATAGACTTTTTTTTAACTTTTTTAGCAATATTTTTCATGTTATTTTGTTCAAATTTATTACCAAATCAATTGTATTAATTTACTTTTAACCGTTAAAATTATTTATCAAATGGTTTTAACTTATTTATGTTATTTGTTGTGTTATTGGTAATTTAGTTATAGAAATAGTTATATTATTTATAATATTTTTATACTTACTTTATACAATAAGTTAGTGACATTTTAATATATAATTGATATTAAAAAATAAATAAAGTTATAAAAGTGATAAAAAATCGCTTCATTCCTTTTAACCACTTCCACTTGACTTTATAGATTTAAATAATATGATAATAATAAAATGTATGGTACTGTTTATTATGAAGGCTGAATATGTCAAGTAAAGACTTTTTTTGTCCAAAATGGTAATTAGTTTTTTTTGGAAGAAAAAACAAAAGAATCACATAAATAAAATCGATTCAGTATGAGTGTTATTATAATTTATCATTTATATATAAAAACTATATTATAAATATAAACTTATTGATAAATTATTTTAAAAACTTGATTTAATTGTTTTTTTTATTTCTATGTTTTTCAAAAACAATGTTTTTTATATTTATAAATGAATAACTAATAATATTAATTAACACTCCAATGCAACAAATTCCACCATCAATAATGAAGAAAATAGTTTCTCATTGTGACATTCGAACATTTTTAAATATTACTGAGACGTGTTCTTTATATTCCAATTTACAAACGGACGATTCAATATACAGATCTATTTATGGTTCTCATGTTACTGGTCGTCTAAGTGCAATTCAAAATTTAACAATTAATTTTAGTAAGCGAGTTATATACGTATCAGACAATACATTGAAACATAATCAATGGAACAAAATATTTAAATCACAAGTCTCTGCGATACTTCTATTTTTGTTTACAAATCACTACGTCGGTATTTTTAACTTTTTATGTTTATTTGCATTTTCAGTGTTATATCCACTTTCGCTGGATAATACTCTTCAAGTGAATTGTGGATATATTTCACTACTTTTACTCCCACCTTCTCTTGACATTTTTATTGGTACTTATTGGTTCTTAATAGTTCGACTAGTCACAAAACTAAGATTGGTCAATGACTTCTTTGAAATTTTGAATACCCCAGTGCCCTTCTACTACTTTTTCTTGATATTTACTTCGGATTTGAAAATCCTCAAATCGACAATAATAGTGCCGTTGATAGTTTTTAGTACTACTGTTTTGTTTGTGATTCATTCATTTGGAGTGTTTTCAATTGGGTACGTTTTACTCCCACTGTTATTGCACTTGTTACTCTCTTGTGTGACGTGTGGGTGCACATTAAACACATTCAAATTGTGTGGAGATAAATACGACATTCTACGTTCGGATATCGAGGAAAAGTGTTTTACTCCCATTGTTGGTATTTTAAAGTCGGTAATTATGTGTCCAATTTTAATAACTTTGCTCAGTCTTTTGGCAGTCAAATTGATAGCAGAAGATGTTTTTATATACGAAAGTGGCCTTATTGTGATACCCCTCTTTTTCGCTGTAATAATTTTGTTTGAGGCTTTTAACTTCCTTTTTATAACATTTTCGTACATTTGCTGTATATGTGACTGGGAAGATGATGATCGAGAAGACACTTGTTATGGGACCAGATTTCAGTCTAAAAATACAGTACTTTTTTATGAATCATTTTTTATTTCAATTGTCGGTCTTGTGCCTCTTGTGCTTGTTTGTGTTACTTTGTGTCTATGTTATGTTGTGAAATTTGATTCAAATAATGTGAAATTGAATTATATGAAAGCATTTATACCTATGATTATATCAATTGGGTATGTCTATATATCCGGCTTTTTTAATGGGTGTGGACTTGAAAGTGAAAACATGTGTCCTTTAATTTGTCCTGATTGGTGTGGCTGTTTCAAAAGTATTTTTTGTTGTACGTGGAAAAAAAGAAATCCATTTGATAAATATCAAAGATATTTTGATATGTGGGAATTCTTATAATGTTGGATCTTTGAACTCCTTTTGTTTTGTGAAAGTTTTAATTGATAATTACTTTTATGTTAAGTTTGTGGTTGGTGATATATATATGATTGATTGACTCAATAACAAACATAAAAAAATAAGAGTTGTTATAAAGTAAAGCAAAATTTATAAATATTTAAAAGAACATGATAAACGCCTTAAATAACATTGAATAGAATTCAAGTTTTTTAATATCAATAAAGATAATCGAGTTTTTTTAATTTATTTCTTTTTTTTCAAAGTTGATTATGTATAAACCTGACACAAACCAAAATAAAAAACATAAAAAAAACAATTTATTTTAATGGGAACTGGTCTATTGAAAATGAGGTGTTTTTGAGTGTAAAAACAAGAAACATGCAATTTTTAAACTATGGCTAAACCGTTCAAGAGCATGAGAGTTTGGTAGTTCTAATTCTTTCAAGAGCGGGCATTTTAAGATAATCAAATAATAAAAACAGCTTTTTAGAGATAATTTTGTTTTAGTTTCATAAATGCTTATACCCAAAAAAACCCGCTTTGCTATAATACCACTTTTGGACAAATTAACTCTATTGTTTAAAATATATTTGATTAAAATAATAAAGAATGTTTGTTGATAAAAAATATTACAACACATTTATATTAATAATATTATTAATAATTATAGCAATTTTGTTTAACGAATTTCAATGAAGTTTGCTTTGAAATTAAGTAATTAATTAAATTAACATTCCTCATCTAAGTTTTATATTATCATTAACAAATAGAGTCAGTCGATAAATGTTGTCTTTTTGACAAAAAATAATTGATTTTTGTTTAAAAAAACGGGAATTAGGTAAAAATGAAAAAAACTGGGAAAAATATTGAAACAATGATTTTTGGGTTTTTCAAAAAAATTCCCGAAATATTCCATTTATAATGGTCTAAAAATAGGCAGACAACATTTAGAAAATAACTCGATGTTTTTTTGAATGGGAAAAATAATGTATAAAAAATGTAATATCTAATAACTTATTATTAGTTTATTATTATTAAAATAAAATAATAATTATCAATTTATCATTAAAAATCAATATCTCAATGTTGGTTTTTGTAATTATTTAATGTTAAAAAATAAAAATAGAATTAATGAAAATTGGTATTTTTATTAAATAATAAATATAATAAGAGTCACAAAGACTGAATTAATTCACAGTGTGGATTTATTTCTTCTCCTCTTTATTTTCAGTAGCAGCAGCCTTTGGTGCGGCTTCTTTTTGTGCAGCAGCAGCTCCCTTCTTTCCTCCCTTCTTTGGCATGTGTATTAAACGAGTGAACTGAAAGATGGTGTCTTCTCTTTTATAGGATCAA